>NW_018165167.1:19095-110287 GCF_001263595.1 Phalaenopsis equestris
CATCAACTACAACAACTCCTACTTCTTTCTCCCCAACACTCAAAACTCCGTTTCCAGTTTTCCACAATCATACCATCAGCTGCCTTATTCAAACCATCAAACAAACATAAAAACGCCTAAACTCTTTCCAGATCTAGACATCTTTCCTACCTCAATCAATCGACGGCGAGGATCGTCCCTCCAGAAGCTTCGATCCTTCTCTGCGCCTCCGCAAGCCGATCGGAAAGCATCTTAATCCGGCGATTGTATTCACTTGCTTGCTCGATCGCCTCCGCCTCGAGTTCTCCAAGCTGCGCGCAGAGCCTCTCCTCCGCTTCCTCAGCCGCCGCTAGCCTCTCCTTTGTCCTCTCCAGCTCTCGTCTCATCTCCGCTTCTCTGCTTTTCCTGTCTCCCAACTCTCTCTCCAGCTCAAGGTTTCTCCGCCGGAGCTCCTCTGCCTCCGCAACCTGAGCGGCCGAAGCCGCCCGCTGGAACCCTAATCCCAGCTTTCCCGCCACTGGATTGGGGATAGCGATTCCGATTGCGGGAGCCATGTTCCGTCTCTCTCGCTCTCTCCGTGTATATCTTGCTTGAATCCTTTATTGCTTGTGAATTTGGGATCTGGTTCTACAGGTTTTATAGCGGAGGGAAAAAGAGCATAAAAGCGTCCAAGTTCAATGAACCGGAGGACAGGGCCACAACGCCGTAGCAGCTAATTATTTTTTGAAAATGTGGGCCATGCAGCTGTTGAATAGCGGTTAAAGAGTGCAAGCAACCGTTGGCGGCATATGGAAAGAAATTTGTTCAAAATGTTAACCCTAAACAACAAAATAAAAGCACCACTATCCTAATAGATGTGGATACGTATAAATTTAGTGGTATTGTGGTGATATTATGATAAAATAACACCATGATAACATCAAATACCACCAATCTGCATGTGCAGGGTTCGCATGTAATATTTGCTCCCAAAGTAAGGCCTAAGATGAGAATGAACAAAAAATACAATTTAGCCAAACTTTGGCCAAAAGAAAAGAAATAGAACAAAGTGATCCTTGCCAAGGAACTCAACAACAATTCAGCCTGACATCATAAACTCAAAACAAAATAGTTAAGCGTCAAAATGAAGTCCAAGTACGTCATTGAAGCGTCAAAATGAAGTCCAAGTACGTCATTGAAAAACCAACAACAAACAAAAAAAATACAGAATCTCAAAAAATCAATTCAATTCCATAGAAAGAATAAGACCGAAGGATAAAAGCACTCACAACATGCTAGAAATTATAAAAGTCTTCAATATAATTAGAGATACCATTCTTAAATTTTCACTTTCTGCTTTTCAGCTTAACCAACCCATGAATATTTCTGATAATAGCATGACAAGGGGCATGTGAATTATTGAAAATTCTATAGTTTCTTTAAGCCTAAATATGAGCAAAAATAAATTATATATGATGAAATATAACAACAAAATAAAAGCACAAATATCCTAAGAATAAATAAAAGAAAGGAAAACAACAAATAGAACACTATATGAATTTCCTACCTAGAGTTGCCTCAAATTCAAGCTATCCAGCTCTCTAAAAAAATTAGAAAGCAAAAATTTCTTGAGCCAATTATCAGATATCACCAAAATTTGAAAAAATATTACGTGCAAATAAAATAGGTGTGGATAGATATGAATTTGGTGGTATTGTGATAAAATACCACCACAATACCACCAAATACCACTAATCTTCATGTGCAAAGTTCGCATGTAATATTTGCTCCCAAAGTAAGGTTTGAGATGAGAATGAACAGAAAAAAATAATCTAGCCAAATTTTAGCCAAAAGAAAATAGATAGAGCAAAGTGATCCTTGCCAAAGAACTCAACAGCAATTCAACCTGAGATCATAAACTCAAAATAAAAAAGAAAAGAAATAGAACAAAGTGATCCTTGCCAAAGAACTCGACAACAATTCAACCTGAGATCATAAACTCAAAATAAAAAAAAAAAGATATCTATGAAAAGAGTTGAGAAAATGATAAATAAAGAGAAGAAAGAGATATATGAAAAAAGAAACAAAACAAGAACAATAAAAAAATCAAGATTTTCATGGAAAGATTATCCCTTCAAAAATGCTGATAAAACAAAAAAAAAACTATAGAGGAATAAAAGATTGATCCTGAAAGCCAAAAACAAAATTATCCATTGAATAAGGTAGAAAAAAAATCAAAAGATAGAACTACCAAATTACAATGGATAGAATAAAAGGAAGATCCTGAAAACCAAAGAAGAGAAATAAGATAGATACTAACAAAAAATAATAAAAAAGAACATAAAGTTGAAATAACCAACAAGCTCAAGAAAAACCTGGATCACAAATGTAGAAACAATGGAAGCACCAAATAAGAATTAAAATTAAAATATATGTTTATGAAACAAAAGCAACAAGAAAAAAAAAAAGAGAAAAAAATCCCAAAAATAGTTGATTTTTAAACAAAATTCAATGCTCAATTGAAAACTAACAACAGTTAATGTACATAAGTAGCCAATAGCCATCCAAAACAAATGGAAAAAGAAAAATTATAAATTGTACAACAATAGCCAACAACTATCCAAAAAGGATGAAAATAAGAAACAACTAGCTCGGAAAAAACCTAGGCAACAAAGTGAGACTCCATCTAGTTTTACAGAAACAATTAAAATTTCAACCTACTATATTACAGTTGAATGTTAATATCAAATAAAAAGATTCCCTCCAAGTATAAGGAAAAAGGGTGCAGATAACAGAAATATAGAGAATTATACCAAAAAATGGACGAGTCTCATAATGAAGTCCATGCATATCAAAAAACTTAGACAATAAAAAGAGACTCGATCTACGTCTTTAGAGCAACAAACATAGTGCCCATCTAGCCTTATAGTGAAAATAGCCTTCTATAATATTGATAAATCAAAATATCTCCCTTCAAGTATAATAAAAAATGTATAAATTAAAGAATTAAGACATAAAAGAATACAGAGAATAATTCTTATAAAATAGTTGAGTGTTAAAATGAAGTCTAAGCACATCATATCAAAATCAACAATGAACAAAAAATATAGAATATAAGAAAATCAATTTAATTCTATCGAAGGAAAAAGAGCAAAGGATAAAAGCACTCATAAAATGTTATAGATTGTAAAAGTCCTTAATATAATTAGAGATATGATGCAGCAATTTTGTGGTGCGTTGCAAATATCTTTCAATATTACAGTATACACACGACAGTATAAATAGTAAATATGCAGTTCAATCTCAATAAAAATAAATTCACTATAAATAATTTTATTTTTTAATTTTATTATAATTTTATTTTTTAAAATCTCTAAGCTGTCAAACCGTAATAATAACACAAGTATACATATCGCTCAAGTAATAAAGAGCTTTAATGGAGTCGTAAGTATCGATCCCACAGAGAGTTAGAAATTCTTACGGCTATAACGTCAACAAAATATTCAAACTATACAACTTAAGTACACAAAATAAATCTAAAGTAAATTTACTGTGCGCTAAATAAAATGTAGTTAAAAAAACTAAGTTAACTAAATTATTTTCTTAACTTCAAAAGTAAACTTATAATGACTAAACAAAATTTTGTAATAAAGAGTTCAAATTTAAGAAAGTATCCTTCCCCTTTACGATGAGTTCATGGATTGTGAAGTAATTAAAATCATTTAAAATACATATAAAATTGTATTGTGCTAAGTAGCAGCAATCATATTCTTTACCCTCTGAGAGTGCATAAAAAACATTGACTAATCCAGAGTTTGGTCTCTAAATTTGTGGTTAGGTTGAGAGAATATTGGATGTCACTCTAAAGCTTCTACTTCTCCCTCCCCTAAGGGCTAAAAATCTCGCTTTAGTTTCCAAGTAAGTGGACTTTCCAAGTAACTGGACTAAATTGTGGATTTTAATCTGTCACATTAAAATCTCAAATTATGCACCTGTTAAAGTATATTACACTATTTATTTGCACGCAACCCTATGAACTACATTCTCACATATGAAATTGAATGTAACTCTTACCTTATTGTAGAAGGCAGAGCCTTATCAAATCTTATTTTTCTCAACAAATTTTAACATTTCAACTAGCCAGATCAAAAAGTAAATGAATATCAGAGTTCAAATCATCACAAATTATCAACATTTAAAAACTTACATAACAAAATTAGTTCTTCACAAAACCATATCTCATTGTAGGGGGAAGGGTAAAGAAGACTACTCAGAATTCATGAGAATGATATGACAAAACATATATTTTTTTTATATATAAAAACAAGTTTACAAAATAAAGAAAAAAAATAACACAACTTATTTAGGACTCCTTCTCAAGCAAATCCCTTAAAGTTCCCTTTAAGCACTTTCTCTCTTTACAATCACACTCAATTCTCTCTTAGAAATGTAATGAAGATGAAAGTTCTCACCTTTCCTCTCCTCTTACAGCTCTAGAAGAAAATCCTCTCTTCTCCCAAGTCTTCTCCCAAGACGGGTTTAATGGATATTGTTCATGCTTATCTATGTTAATGGATGTTTATGTCTGTGTTCTTATGACTTCATTATTTATTTATTTTTTTTGCATTAATCATGTTATGTAACTCTATTGTTTAATGTAATGGGTATGTAAGTTAGATGTGGTGTTATTATTGATTGTGTTGCATTTTTCTTTTAATATACATACATGTTCGTCTCTGCTATATTTCATTCTCTTTCTTGTTGTTTATTCACATGTATGGTGAGAGTAAGTTTGCGCGAAGAATATTTATATAAATTGTGCCCTAAAGTAAAAATATATATTTGAATCTTTAAATTCTAGTAAAAATGTTAAATCTAATTAGGTTTTAAGGTGATTGTGAAAGGTGATGAAAGTCGGTAAGGATAACATGAACCCTTAACTAAATATTGAAAAAACTAAAATAAAATTATCTTATATAAAAAGATTACTAAACATTTAGATTAGAGTTGACTACAAATAAAATTAACCCGTCAAATATATAGAATTTAATCACTAATTACTCCAAATAATTTATTTATTTGCTAATATCCATTAAACCTCAATATTTTGAATTATATTAGGATATAATTGAGACTTTAGCCTAAGAAAGAGCTGATATTCAATGTAATAATCCTCTACAAGAATTAAAGGGAAAAAAAGACAAAAGGATAATTTGAGAAAGCTTAAGTGACACCTATCCCTTAGGCAACCATGCATTGGTGATTCTTATATCTGAGAAGAGCTTATCTTAGGCAACCATGCATTGGTGATTCTTATATCTGAAACAAGCATAAAAATAAATCCAAGGAGTTGATCACATGAGATTTAGGGAAGCGTAACCTTAGCTGATGATTGGACATCTGAAGGTCCTCTTGCTAACATGCAAGAAGTTTTGTTGGATTGGAAACTAAAAGTTGTTGATTGCTGGGTGGAAGACCAATGGGATTATGTCAAATTACAAACTTGGGTTCAGATATACGAGCTAAGAAATATCTTCTTGGTTCTTTTTACCATACAGAAGAAAGATTCCTTTATCTTCTTTAAAAGCCCTAATGGGGAGTCTATTTCCAAAACTATCCAGTTAGCACTCTAAAAGCTCTAATAGGGAGTCTATTTCCAAAAATCTAGACGGATTGCTCTAAATCAACAGTGTTGGCCGAATGTGCCAAACCGATAGAAGGACTACATGTCCTCGGCGACAGATATTCTGTAATATTTCTCATTTCCTATAAATAAGGATGTCATTTTTATAACAAAGTGTTAATCAGTGAACATTACCAGATTTTTAGTAGATTGGCACTAAAGATTTTGTCCTGTCAATATAAATGTAATACTAGCATTGGACAAGTATAATTTTTTTTGCTGATATGTCTCTAAATATTCGTAAACAATGGTGATTTTAAAATATTAGGAATATCAGGACTTATCAAGTACTTCGATGTCGCGCACATTAAAAAATTGTATGACATTGACGATCGGATAATAAGGAAACAATAAATAATTGTAAATTTATAGGATATAAAAATCGCAATATTTTATGTTTGAATGATAAGCCAACTCATGACGCGGCGCAGCTCATCTCATCACATTCCAGATGGCATGCATTTAACGGAAAGCCATCTTCCCGTTTGAACGCGTAGCTATTTGAAATTTAGACCTGTTTTTTTTGAAAAAAAAAAAAAACTTCGAAATTGTTTTACTAAATACTTATAATTTGGTCAAATTATTTTTCAAATTTCGTCCGTGAAATACGAGAAATTATTTCATATGTTGTTCGTGTTTTATCAATCATCAGAGCAAAGATGTATTTCGATGAGACTTATTTTTAAATTTTTTTTTTCAAAAAAAATTGATGGACGGTGAAGATCGGACGGCGCATACATTTTTGCATACGCTGACTGTATGGAATAATTTTTCGTCAAATGTAGGAACGAGTTTCGGCATTTAATAAAGTTAGAAGCGATTTTTATAAAAGTTAAAATAAATTAAACATTAATTTTAATATTTTTTAAATAATGTTGATATTTTTTCTTATTTTAAAAAAAACAACCGTTACTAAACTTTATCATGTCATAAAATTTTCGGAATTCAATGTTTTAATTTATAAATAGATTGAATTAAAACGCATATGTAAAAAAAGATTTAAATCGTTAAAATTATTATTTTTAAAATAATTACAAATAAGTTTTAACTTATTAATTTTGCATCCATATCGACCCTAATTAATCGTAATTGAGAATATGAAAATGCGCTCTGGGGTGAACATATGTTATTTCATCACGCAGATAATTATGGGCACATGCTCAGCCTGTTGCTGGAGAAAATATTAGGTCAGGACTCCGGATTAGCCGAAGTCTTATAGGGAAGCGACACGTGTAAAGTAGACCAATCACAGTACATTGTGATGGGTCCACTTTACACGTGACACGTCTTTATTGAACTCCGAATGAACCAAAGTCCTGACATAATATTTTCTCCTGCTGCTGCTGCAACTTTTAATAGGTGCCCCTTGTTTTATTAATGAAAGCTAAATTCAAAGAAATTTCTAGAAGTTGACTTTCCCACGTTTCATAACTTTCAGATTATGGATGATTTTCTTAATGAAAGTAATCTAGATGGAGGCAGGTAATTACAAGTGTTGCATTTAAAAAAAAAATCTTGATGTGATGGAAATAAATTTAAAGGGAATCTACATACATAGCACACAACTCTTATGTATTTGCATGTCACAAACCTAAACAACTATTATTTTTTAAAGGTGAAGTGCAACTTTTTTTCTTGTGTAGGTTTAAAAGCACTAAAATGTTTATGTATGTGTGCATAAAAAACTAAGAACAAAATTTATGAAGAGCGATTTTAAAACTTCTACTAAATTTGTTTCTTTGTAGTGATTTACGAGTATGTAATGTTCAAATCATTTGAAAAGATTCTTATAATAACTCGATTTGCTAAGAAAGTCATGGAGCTCGGAATATTAAGACTTTAGCCAATTAACGAACACATACATCTTCTCGTGATCAACAAAAATATCACAAGAATTAATTATGAGGCCTAAAAAAATAATAGTTTTAACCCAAACTAGCCTACTATAATTTTAATGTATAATTGAAGTTGCCCTCGTGTGCTTAATACTAATCGTAAATGATTTTTTTCTATCTTTAGTACTCATGTGTGTGTGTGTGTGCGCGCGTGTGTGTGTTACAAAATTGGCGAGAACATGCTCTCAACATGGTTCATCATATTATGTTGGTGCATTAGTCACAACAAAAGAAATAATTAAGAACTTATAATAACAATAATCATTATTGAAAGCTATTTTTGTCTCAACTTCTTTTCATCTTTAATTGATGATAATTAGAATTCAAGCATATCTTGGATTTAAGATGATTAAATACATCACTAAACTTGGGCAAACATATTATTATTCTTGATGATCACCATATTTGGTTACTATAGTACATACACATAAGAAAAATGTTATCATTTTTTCCTACTAATAGCTCAATTACACCCCATGAAGGCCTAACAAAGCCTTTATCCAATTACTCCTATAAGTGCACCTTCAACTACTATATCGCTTTGAATGCTATTCTCTAAGGTGCTTTATAATAGGAGATGTATCAGGAACTATCTTGATATAAATGTATGCCTTCTGTTTAATTACATCTTAGGGATACATAGAAAAATTCTTAACTCATGCTATTATTTTTAGAATCATTAGTAGAACTATCAAGAAGGACTTATCATTTTAATTGAAGAAAACCTCATGTGTTAAGGCTAAATTACGTCAATTGGTAAAGGGTGAATCACCATAACCTAATGAGTAGTTATCTCTCAACAAAAGAGATCATATGAAATGATATCAATAAAAAAATACAATGAAATGAAATTTGGTTAAAAAGTGGTATCAATGGATAAGTGAGAAATTTCAAACTTTGTAGAATTGACCTAATATTGATAATATGGGCACATCATCCCGATTCATCATACATTGAGTTTAATTAGCTATAGAGGTTGTCGGCCAAGTGTAAACATGAATTTCATATAACAAATTAATGAATTTTAACATCAAAAGAGATTCTATAGACTCTAAGTTGAGGAAAGAAGCAATCGTATATTCAAGTGAACATTTTACTTGAATATGTAAGGAGTAAAGTATATTTTTATTAATGGATAAGATGTCTAAAGAGGGATAATCAGAGAATAACTTGTCCATAAGAATAAAAACTAATAAAACATGTACTTACAACAATGTCTAGGATAGGACTACAACTAACATTTTATGCATTCTAGACAACACCTAAGTGATAAAATTCATCTTGTGAGTTAGGTGGAGGAACTCGTACACTTTCAGACAGACTTGTAATAATGCAAGATTATTTACTACTTGGAGTGGAGGATCTATTAGTACTCATAGGATACAACATGTCATTAATATTCACCAATTATAGTTTAATGCTTGTTAGAATTATTTATTATGGGTACATGTGGCACAAGCTATGACTTGTGAACTCAAGATCACAATAAGAATTCAAATTTTAATTATTAAATCCTTTTATTTTTATGAAAATTTAGCCATAGTACATGCAACAAAGAAATTACATTTTATGAAAATGATGTGTAAAATGTATCTCTTCGTTGAATAATTAGAATTTCAACTTAAAACAAATTCTTCTTAAGAGCCTAAGAATAAAAATGAGACTAATACAAAGAGCAATCATAGATAATACAGGAAAATTATCATGCTTGCACATAAAAAGGAAACATGCTAATAAAAGAATAACCAAAGGAGGATTGTCACAAGTTGGTAACATCTTAATAATGAAAATAAAAAAAGAATCTAGTGGGCTCTATATATACAAATTCATCCTAAGCCTATATAATAATAAAAATTTTTGAACTATGATATGAAATAGGACTAATCAGCTCTTAGTTCTCATCTAATCATAATTTTAATTTCTAACCTCCATGGAAATCATGCTCATACCTTAATTTTAGTGCAAAATCTTTCTATATTTAAAAGGTACATTATAATTTCAGAAAAGCATAGACTCATTTCCCAACAAAATAGAAATTATCATATAGATTTAAAACATGCAACATATAAATAAATAATTTCGGATGAGAGAAATGGCATAGCTAATAAAAAAGAGACATAAATTTATGATAATTTTGTATTGCTTTCCCTATAATCAACATAATTCACTATAAAAGATTACATATTATCCCATTATAGGAGACATTCTTAAGCTCGATAAACACAATAATAAAAAACATCATAAGAAATTGGATAATATAATGAATGTGCAATATGCTAAATTTAAGATTTGCAACCTAGAAAGAGAACTATGCAACAATCTTGTGGTGGAAGAAGAATTACAAGAAGCTCAAGTTGAGTTAACAAAATTCTTAACATGGAGGGAGCATAAAGTTGGTAAAATATATTTTGTGGAAGAAGATAAAAACACCAGATTCTATAATTCTTCCAACAAGAGTATGAGGCAAGACAATACTATATTAACAAATAAGGATGAGTGGAGAGGTTAGATTACCAACCATGAAGATATGATAGAAAGTGGATTATGATGCTTCCAACACATGTTTTCAACTATTCATGTCCAACTCTCAGCCTTGGTTATTGAACTTTTAGAAGATAGTAGTGACTTTGTTAAATGCCTTAATCTGCTCAATATTCCTTCTTATATGGAGTTTTCAAAAGCTATAAATGATATTGATAGTTTCAGGATGGTTGGACCTGATGGCTTCACTGTTGGCTTTTATAAATCCAGTTTAGATATTATCAAGAAGGATTTAACATGTGCAATTAAAAGCTTCATACATGATGTATAGCCTCAGAAATTTTCCAAAACCTCCATTATTACATGTATCCCAAAATCAAATGAGAAAAATGATTTTTTGGCGTTTTACACCCATCAATTTAGCCACAATGTACACTAGAATTATTATCAGAATCATGATGAAAATGCTTCAACCACATTTGAATGTTTTGGACAACCCTCATCCAACATACTTCATTTAAGATAGGAGTATCATTGACAACATCCTCATAGCACAAGAGCTTCGTTTATTTATTGATAAGATATATAGAGGGGCAATCTTGTCTTTAAACTTGACATTAAGAAGGAATATGATAACATTAGCTACTATATCATTTTGGATATCTTACAAGCAAGGGGCTTCAAGAAAGAGTTTTGTAATTTTATTACTAGAGTGCTTAGTAATTATTACTATATTGTCATCAATGTTCAACCTCAAGGGTACTTCAAAACTACTAAAGTTATCAAATAAGTTGATCCTCATTCTCCTATAATTTTCATCCTTATTTTTTATTACTTTTCCATGTACATCATGAATCACCAAGGTTGTCATCAGATGGTTTAGTACTAATCTAGAGAAAAATGAAACATTTTAATTTATCCTTCAATGATGATATGATATTATTCAGTAATGCCAAAAAAGTTGATTAGAAAAATGTTTAATTAACTCCAACACCTTGAAGATGTATGTGGTATGTGCTTTAATAAAGGTAAATGAACTTTCTACGTGGGAAAATGTGTATCTCTACAAAAACAAAGATGGATTTAATCCACTAGAGATTACCTATGTGTTTAATTGCCTCTAAAATGTTTGGGCATCCAAATCAGTAAAGGTAAAAGAAAAATTATGCAATTTCACGAAGTCATCCAAAAAATTAGTCAAAAGATTCATTCTTCTAAAAATGCTTTGCTTTTTGCATAGTGATAAGATAACTCTCCTAAAGATTGTCCTCAATTTCATTCCTCTATATTCCATGTACATATTAAAAATGCAAAAGTGCATTCAATACAAATTAGAAAAGTTTTCTAACAAAGTTTTGTGGGGTTGGAAGGATTGCATGCTCCATTGGTCTAGCTAGAAAAAACTTTGTAAAACAAAAGATGAAGGAGGTATGGGTTTAAGATACATTACATTTTCCATTGAAATTAATTATGTGAAACTATAAGTTAGGTTATGAACAAATAACTAACTATGGACTATTTTATGAGGGATAAATATTGCAGTAACTCACACCCATCCTCTATACAATCACACTCTAGTGATTATTATATTTGAAAAGAACTCTTCAAGTTTAAAAATAAAGCTAGGGAGTTTATCACTTAGTCTTTGGGGGAGAGTAACCTTAGCTTTTGTTATGATGATTGGACATCAGAAGGTTTTTTTTGCTAACATGCAATAAGGTTTGATGGATTTGCACCAAAAGATTGTTGATTGTTGGGTGTAAGCCATTATGCTACTCTCAAGTTACAAACTTTGGTTTGGAAAAAAACTGAGAAATATATGTCTGGTTCCTTGTAATAGACAAAAGAAATATTTTTTAACCATTAAAAGCTCTAACAAGAAGTATATTTTCAAAACTATTGAGTTGGCACTACATTTTGTACTTGTGGTTGATTGGGGTACTTTCATTTGGAGTTGAATGACTAGACATTCTCAATGATTTTTCATATAGAGACCTTTTACTATCTAATCTTTACAAATTAAATTCTTAAAATAAATGGGCTTAGAATTTCCTCTTTATGTCACCTATGTGAGATGGAAGAGGAAAGTACGATTCATATCTTTTTAGATGTAGTTTTTCCTTCACTCTTTGGAGGAAGGCTAGTTTTGCTTTCAAAATTGATATTCCTTATGCTAATTTTTTGTCTTTATTTGAATTTTTTCTTATTTGGAAAGGGCTTCAACACTAGCCAAGAAATTTGAGGAGTTTAATTCACTTCATCATACTTTGGTTCCTTTTAACTACTAGAAAAAATGCTAAGCATAAAAATAGTTTTGTCTTTATTGATATTACTTTTCTGCAAATCATAGCATTTATTTACAAAACATTGATGTATTACAAGTTGAAGGAAAAATTTTTGGTTGACATTTATGGCAACTTTGACCTAAAGAGCATTTGCATAAATATTATATCCCAAAAACTGATTCACCTTGTGTCTTTGTCACCAACACCCACATTTTGAATTAAAGTTAATATTGAAGATAGCTTCTTTGATAATAGAACACGTGTTGCAAGTGCTTTTAATGATGATTGTGGGAGAAATCTGTTATTTCTCTTTTCTTCGTGTAATGTCCGGTCCGCCTAACCTGTTGAAACAATTGCAGTACATTATGCTTTGAAAGTGGCCTCTTATATGAGTTGGAACTTCACTCTCAGGTGATTATTAATACGTGCATATTAGTCAGTCAAGGATCTTGTAATCTTCAGTTAATCGTGACCATGTTATTGGAAGAGAATCACCTTTACAAAAGAAGAAAATCAACTTGTAGATTTATTCGTTAAACAATGTGCTTTTTCTGAAACCGTAAAAATAGACGGTAATCGTGCAAACAACTTAATATTCTCCTAAATGGGGTCGCTTCCAGTATAATTTTTACGAAAATGATTTTGCTCGTAAATGAATATGCTTTTTCTCAGTTTTGCTTTTAATTAGCATTGATTAATGAAATTATTTGTTTTATAAATATATATATATATATATATATATATAGACACACACACACACCACTCAAATGTTTGTGGGAATATTTGTTCAGGATGACATATTTTTTTGGTCAAATGTAATATTAGCACAGGAGAACTATAGTTTTTGCTGACATGCATCGAAATATTCCTAACTAATAGTGATTTTTGTTTTGCATGGATCCAAAAATATCAGAATGGGTTGTAATGTTGTCGTTAGACCGGATAGACGGCTTGAGGTTCCTTTAAAAATTGGGACGATAAGTTCCCAATGATATTGAACATCGGATAACTTATAAGTTCTGATGATAAGACAGTTTGACAAATTCGCACTCTTTTTAAGTTTAAATGATAAGCCAACGGATGATGCGGTGACAGCTAACTTCATCAGAATCCAGATGGTTTCAGTTTGAACGTGTAGCCATTTGGAATTCAGAAAAGGTTTAAAATGCTTCGAAATTGCTTTTTTTTTTTTAAATGCTTTTAATGAGGATAAATGATTTTCTTATAAAGATTAAAAGAAATTAAATAATAATTTAAATTTCTTTTAAATAATGTGGATATTTTTCTTATTTTTAAACTTAATCATTTTATAAGCTTTATGAATTCAATGTCCTAATATAAGAATTTCTTTTTTTTTTACCCAAAATTTAACATAATTTAAGCTAATCTTAATATTGTTTTATTTTAGAACAAAGTTCGTAGCACCGGTCGCTTAAAAAAAATTTATCTCTTCACATTTCTGTAACCCTTTTGAGTATATGGGCCCGTCCTACGAGGCAGTCGGCTGACGACAGAGATGGTTATTCAATGGTGGTCGCTCGACGGTGATTACTTGACGGATGGAGTTGGTCGCTCAACGCATCGAGGTGGTCAATTGTTCTCTGCTACCATCAGATCTCCTCTATATTTGTGCGGTCACTTTTTTTTCATACACAAATGCCCCCAAGTCTCTTATTTCTTGGAAGTGTTGCGATAAAAATAAAAGTGTTTGAATATACAAAAAATGCAATCATGATAATGCGCCAATTATACTCCCTTTATTTCAGCGTCGCTTAGCGCTTTGTTTTCTCCGGTCTCAAAGTGCTCTGATGAGGCCTATTCGAGCTAGTTTTTAATCTGTCACCCAGTCAACACTTGTAAATAAGTGTTAGTTATTTATTTAAGAAATATATAAAGCTATGGATCGGTTTTTACCTTTGCTTCTTTTGTATCTTACCCTTATCGCGTCATTTGATTGTGACAGTTGGATGTTTTGGATTGGTCGACGACTCAAGTCCACGAAAAGACCACTATCATTTTTCATGTATTGTAGTTCATTGACCGCTTATCTCAAGTCTTACAAAGCATATGTCTTGTTTGCATGGTCGGTTAATCGCCTCGGTTGTCAAGACTTAGGCGAATCTTGTCGCTGCCTTCGCGGGAGTAATCGATGAGACTCGCTGCTAGGGTGATTTGTACAATACTCTTCGCGGAGCTTGTCGCTACTAAGCAGGAAATCATCTCCAAAGCTTTTACCTGTTTCTAATTTAGAGACATGGCTTTTTAAGCTTGGTTGGACCTAAAAAAAACATAATTAGAAGAGTTTTATAAATATATTTTAGAAAAATATTAAATATTATTGATGGATATTTCGATCGACCAAAATATTTTTGTTGCCTGGATTTTTCGGTTGCTAGGAATTTTTGTCTTCTTGTGAGATTTTGTGTCGGCTGGAATTATTCGCCAACTGGCTTCCTTTGAACTCTGCTGCCACATCCATCCTTTCAAGCGATAGCTTCATGCATCGCAAGAAGGATGTTTGACCCACAAAGTTCTCCACTAGCAGGATCCACCTTCAAGCTCCTCGATCATCGCCGCCAATCAACCCCAATTCCGATCGAACATCTCTCTTCCATTTTCTTGGCCTTTTGCAATCTTTCAGTGGCTCGAAATTTTGATCACCTGGAGTTACACATCGCTCCTCTAGATTTTGTTGCCTGAATTGTACGTTAGCTGGCTGGTTTTGCACTTCTTCTAGAAATCACATGGTGAGAGAGCTTTCTGCCGACATTTAGATGATGAATATTGACAACCAACAGGGACATCAAGGAGCGGCTGGACCCGACATTTGGGGGAATTTTCGGCGATAGACAGGAGGAGAGTGAGCTATCATGACAGAAGGTTTCGACTCGAAAATGCCTCCTCAGAGCACTTCAGGACAACATAAAATAAGGCGCTATGTGACACCGAAATCAAAGGAGTATATGTGGCGCATTATTATGATTATATTTTTTGCATATTTAATATCTCTTAATCTTATTACAACTTCACTTCGAAGAAGTATGAGACTTAGGGGCATTTGTGTATGACCAAAAAGTGCTCGCACAAATCTAGAGGAGAATTGATGGTAACAAAGACTGTCTGACCACTTCGGTAAGTCAAGCGTCCACCGTCGAGTGACCACCTCAGCCGTTAATTGATTGTATCATTGGACAAATCCAAATATATGAAAGGGTGCCAGAGATGTGAAGAGGTATCGACAAAAGTAACTCCGTGGGACAGCCTTATACTTTTATATTTTTCTTCCTTTAGTCTATAAATAGAGGGTTTTTTTTTGTAAAAATGAGACTCGATGCAATTTTGTCTTTCCCTTCTCTTGTAAACAATATTTTGAATATATAAAAGCTGAAGGGGTCTGGGGTTGTGTAACCCTCCCTTCTCCCCCCCCCCCCCCCCTGTTTCCTACTGCTCTATGCATTTGCATATAGCATAAGACAAATTTGGATTTAGAATCGTATGACCAAAAAGCGCCCTCACAAATCTAAAGGAGATCTGACGGTAGCAGAGACAGAATGACCTCCTTGATTCATTAAGTGACCACGGTTGATCGACCACCTAAGTTCATCAAGCGACCAACATCGAAAGATCACCTAGATCCATTGAGCGACCACCTCAATCCGTCAAGTGACCACCTTAGTTTGTCGAGCGACTATCGTCAAGTGACCATCACGGTTGTCGGCCAACTACCTTGTAGGACAAGCCCAGATACGTGAATGGGTGTCGGACACATGAAGAGGTGCAAACGAAAAATAACTACTAGGGGCAATCTTGTATTTTTACTTTTGTCCTCCTTACTCTATAAACAGAGGACCTTTTATGTAAAAAGGTTATCCAATCAATTTTAGCTCTTCCATTCTCTTGTAAACAATATTTTTAATATATAAAATGGGTCTGAGAGCCTGGGGAACACCCTCATTTTACCTTCATGGGGGCAAGAGCTACATCACTCTCCCTTCCTCTCTCTGTGCCTTAGGCATGTATCAGAGAAATATTTGCGTACGAAAAAAGTACAATGAGTTGCTTACATGCTTACATTTTAGATTATTCGAGGGTATAATTATGTTACACTTAAGTTATACCCCCTTGTAATTCTTCTTGACCTAAGTGTAACCTAGCTATACCCTCCGAATAACCTAAAATGTACCCAATATTTCTCCATGTATCACAGGGCAATTTTGAATTGAACATATGGTGCAACCGAGAAATACCATAAACAAATAGATGAGAGACACGAAGAAAAAACACTCATAGCTGAGAGCATATAAAGGAAAACATCGCAATAGTAAATTCAAGATCCAAAAAATCTTATTTCCATCGTCTTATGAAAAGATTTGACTCGAAGGCAAAAAACGAATTTAGACACGAAAGCCAAAAATCCGCAATGGCCAAAATTCCCTCCTACGTGCGAAATCGCGCCGTCAATTGTAAAATCGGACGACAGATAAATGAGCATGAAGTTGGGCAGCACATTAATTTGTTGATCTCTCTTTCAATAATAAATTCTTTTGTTGCTCTGATAACTTCAATTTGAGGTCCGAGCCACTGCATTGAAGTGCGAAGAGCATATTTGTCTTGCTTTGGTTTCTGAAGAGGATCCATTACATGGAGCTTTGTAGCCGTTTTCATGTTAGAGCCGCCTTTGAATGCTTTCCATGATGGCGGCGACTTCAAATTGGTCTGGATGGTGCTTGAGCTTGTGGGTGAGGTGGTTGGTGTACTCTGTTTTTCCCTGCACCACCGTGCAGAACAGAGCGGAGAGAATCTCTTGCATGATAGTGAGGATGTTGGTTTTGAAGAGGACGATGGAGGCGAGACCGGAGCCGATGGCGGTTAACGGGTGCAAGGCCTTCTTTTGGCTGAAGTATAAAGAAACCAGTGGAGATGCTGGCGAGATGAAAAGCAGTGATGGCATCGACGGTGGAGCTGTTGGGAGTGGAAGCTTTGGAGTTTGGACAACTTGGGAGGATTCCGACAATGTGGGAGAGAGGGATGAGGTTGCCGGAGGCTACAATGGTGGGGCGGAGAGGGAGGCAAGGTGATGTTTCTATTAAGGAGGGTGGCAATCTGTCGATTGCCGAAAAATCACTCGTTCGCTCCCCCTTCGATCACCAAAATTCGGCCGAATCCTCCAGCTGACGAGCTCCACGAAGGGTACTAACAAATCACCCCAGCAGCAAGCGCCAAAGCAACAACAATATTCACTTAAGCCTTGGCCTAAGATGAGGCCCGATTGAGGCGATGAACCGACCGAACAAATGAGACACATGCTTCGTAAGATTTGAGTCAAATGATCAGCGAACTACAATACATCAATAACAACCGATGGCCTTTTCAAAGGCTTGAGTCGGCATCAAACCCAAAACATCCAATTGTCGCCGTTAAATGACACGATTAGGGTAAGATACAAAATAAACAAATGTAAAAATTGATCCAGAGCTTTATTTATTTCTTGATTAAATTACTAACATTTACTTATGAGTGTTGACTAAGTGAAAAATTAATAATCGGCTCGAAAAGGCTTCATAAGAGCACTTCGAGACCGGAAAAAATAAGGTTTAACCGTAGCCGAAATCAAGGGAGTATAATTGACGCATTATTATGATTTTATTTTTGACATATTTAAAGTTTCTCATTTTTATCTCAACTTTACTTCCAAAAAGTAAAAGACTTGGAGGCATTTGTGCATAACCAAAAGGTTTCCACACAAATTTAGAGGATATCTGACAGTAACACAGACCGATTGACCATCGACCGAGCTACCACAGTCAAGCAACCACCTAGATCCGTCGAACAACCACTCTGTCTGTTCACCAGCCACTTTGGTCGCCGAGCGATCACCGTCGAGCGACCACCTAGGTCCATCAAGTGACCACCTCAGCCCGTCGAGTGACCAACGTCAAGGGGTCACCTCGGCCGTCGACCGACTTCCTCGTTGAACAGACCCAGATAGAAGTGAAGAGGTGCCAACGACAATAACTCCAAGGGTCAGTTTGTACTTTTATATTTGTCCTCCTATAGTCTATAAATAGGGGACTTTTTATGTAAAAATGGGACCCGACAGTTTTGGCTCCCCCCTTCTCATCTAAACAATATTTTTAATATATAAAATGGTACTGAGAGTCGTGGAAACACTTTTATTTTGTCCCGCTGGGAGCAAACGCTGTGTCACTCTCGCGTCTTATCTCACCCAATCTCTCCCTCTCTTCCTCTCTGTTTCCTACCGCTCTATGCCTTGGGCAAACACGATAGGACGAATTTGGATTGAACAGTGAACATAATGTTATTTCATGAGGCTCATAATTATAGGCGCATGCTTGGCTCCATTTAGAGCAGAACCTGTTGCTACAATTTTTAATGTATTCATGTTCCTTTATGGTGTTCTGCCTGTATTCATGAAAGCCTAACGAATGGGTGTGCTCCTGTCCATTCATGTCACAATATTCCTCATATTTTTTAATGTATTCATGTTCCTTTATGGTGTTCTGCATGTATTCATGGAAGCCTAATTAAAAGAAATTTCTGAAAGTTGGCTTTCCACTTTTTCTTAACTTTCAGATCATGGATTATTTTTCTAATGAAAATATGAATCTGGATGCAATTTTAAATATAAAAAAAATCCTGATGTCCATGCATGCTTCGGAACAAAGAAAATGTAGATTGGGTCCTGAAGGTTCCAAATCAATTTAGAGCTTGAACAAATTCACCAACATTTTTAGATGCAACTGATGTGCTCCTGTTCATTCATGTCACAATATTCCTCATATAATGAAGACTAATTTTTTTGACATTCTTCAAAAATAATAGGCACAATTTTTAATAAATCTAAATGAGTTTGTAAATAAATTTATCGAGCAAACTTTCAAATTGACTAATTAGACATACGAAGCTTTGATTCATCAGCCATGAAGGAAACAACATTGTTACATGCATAACTGATCAGAGTAGGTGTGATAGAAATGAACCAAAATTATTGTTGATGTTGGCCATCTGATCGGGTCTTGATACGATTGGGTCATCCAACTCCGCCCAAAGAAGTATAAGTGCTATCAAATTTCCTGATATATTTGTATGAAGAAAAAAACACTCTTGTTGATCACAATATTCAATTATATATAGTAATTGAATATAAGAATTGTGACATCATTTTTTTTCCTATAATTGGACCTTCAACTACTATAAATCCTTTGATGCTATTCTATAAGGTGTTTTTTCTTAATAGAAGACATATCAAGATTTATTTTGATATAAAACTTCACTTCTTCACAAAGTAAATTATCCCCTCCTAATATATATATATATATATAGATATATCTTAATAGCATAAATTTGCCAAATCCTCAGAAAATACATATAAAAAACTCACTTATGAGAAGAATATCCTCAATATGGAGAAGCGTTCTACCTCACATCTCACTTGACAAAGCAATGCATCACCTCTTCCTCCATAATCTATAAAATTGCAAGGTTAATATCAAAGAATAATACATATCTGAACACTTTGAAAATTATAAAGTTTAACGCCAACACATAGTACTACCCTCTTTCAGCTCCAATCAATATATGCTCTCTACCTACTTAACTTATGCATACCCAATCAATTACATTTGAATTTCAGTTGCGTAAGACAGGTTGAAATGTTAAGTTAAATTATGATTCGCTTATCCCTCTTCATTTTGCTTGTTTTTCTTCGTACTTCATCCCTTAAATGAATTAATCTTGCATATTTTTTAATGAGATTTGTGTTTGTTTTTGGCGTTTACTAGCTTTTATGATCAACACTGATCTACGTAAATTAATGTCATCATTTGTCAATGCCTGTAGCTTGCTCATCGTCGCAACGACACGCTTTTTGCTCGTCACCACAACCACTACCGTTGTCATACCCACCGCTCACCCCCACTCTTCACTGCTATTACCCCCACTCGCCGCCACCTCCCATTGTGTTTTTTACAGCCCCTCCCTCTGCACACAGCTTGCTGCCATTAAGCTTAACATTTATTTTTTACATTAAAATCACTTCTCTTCAAATCAAACAAAAAATATAGTCCTACAATTATTTTACATTAAAACAAATTAATAAAATATTTCAAATAAAAATAATAATATCAAAAAATAATATATTTCGAATATAAAGTATTACTTTAACATTATATTTCTTTTAAATAAGACACAGTACCTTACCATCTTTTCAAAGGACATTCTACAATTTCATAGCTTCTAAAAATCTATTTAAATAACTTTTTTTAGTAACCTATTCGACCATCCTTTAGCCAACAAAAACACAATTTCTACGAAACTAAATTTTTTTTTTGTAGTATAAACCAATCGTTTGTTACGTCAACGATGAGTTGAAAGGGTCCATTTGGGGCAGCTTATGCATTTCAGGATAAGCTGTTTATCCTGAAACGCAGCCTGCAGGCCGGCCGCGGGGGTCGAACTCCTTATCAAGTATCCTTATCATAAGACCATCAAGTATCTTTATGATTCAACGTGGTGCACAAGAAACTAGGAAAAGAATTATAACTTGTATTACATATTACAGAAAAAGAAAAAAGTATAAAGGTTGTCATCCAATACAAATAACATCAAAAAAGGGCAGAGAGAGATTGAAAAATTGTAAACTTAATTTAAATTTACCAGCTAAACAATACATAAAATTAAGGGGAAAAAAAGACTACTAATAAGAATAGACATGATACAAAAGCATTGAGAATTCATTTGTAAAAAATCACATATTTTATAAACAAATTAGTTATATACTCTCTACCCGTTCCAAATTATGGGCAGCGCCGCACTGTGTTAACTTTGTTCAGTTATCTTTGTTATCTAACTCCTATGATACCAATGTACCTCGCACGTATTATCAAGTTTCCAGAGTTGATAATTTCATTGATACATTTCTCAGATTGTTTGTTGTCTGCAGCTAAACCAACTTCATTTCAGCATATTTTTATCTTCTTTCAAAATTTCATTATCAATTCCAAGGAAAAAAATATTTAACAGGAGCTTAACTTGTTTTATGTTACCTTTGCTCATCATCATCATCAAAACTGCTAATAGCACCAGCTAATCAAACCTAACAAACAGCCGCGAGTAATTAAAAAAAAGAACTATATCAAATATCACAATAGACAACTTGTCCCTGATCTGAAAAAACTGCACATGCAGAGATATTATCTTGATGTTACCTGACCTATACATTTTTACTGTTCCTCGTTCGCTACTGAATCGCTACTGAATCAGTCTACTCCACAGCTGGAACCTGCAGCAAAACTATACTGCACACATTCAAAATAGATGAGATATTAGCCTCATAACGTAAATCTTCATATCTGATTACAATTACAAACAAATAATACAAAGTAAGATGCTATTTGCTCAAAAGTTTTAGCAAATGCCTCGTTACACTATCTGCATAGAGAGAAAATATTACATCCAAACTCCGGAGTTAATTTGTGTCCGGAGTCCAATGATGGGGGCGCCACGTGTTAGGTGGGCCCCACCGCGATACACTAGCATTGACCAGCGTTAAAAGCGGTGGGGTCCCCTTGACACATGAAGCCCCACCATTAGACTCTGGATGCGTCCGTAGTCCGTATGTAACATTTTTTTTCTGCATAGAACCTTTATAAATCAGCAAAATTTTAAAGATAATTACTTCAAAACAGCTACAAAAAAAGTTGGTACAGTAATAGAGCAGCGCAGCATAGAGAAATCACTATTAGGTTGTCTATATCATAACATGGAGCTGATAGATCAAATTTTGTTAAAAATAAATAAAAACCTAGCATGGGCTGGAGCCTCATATCCCGGTTGTAAGCCCTTTGACATTTTTACAGTACTTGTATGCAAAAATTGATGAGAATTCTCAGAGGCAATCAACTTCATGAATTCAGCATGGTCAATCAGCCAGCACAACAACACACATAAATAGAAGAAATGTATTAACAAATGCAAGGTGCGTAATGAATCCAGGAAAATGGAAAAGAATGTTGCCTGCTGTAATAGAGTTACTTCTCGTAGAAAGTTATTAATTCCTCATTGTCTAAAAAAGCAGAGTAGAAATTACCATATTACATTTGAAGGGAAGTTTGTTCATCTCTATGAAACTAGTGGCGACTTCAGTTTTAGAACAAAATATTTCCAAATGAAATTGAAGCGCATAAAAGATGGCACCAACCAAAACCTTAGATGATGTGGATTCATAAACCCAAACCGAAACCCAGATGATGAAAAGATGGTACTCCAGAAAGCAAATACAATTGTCCATTAATAACGGATAGCTCCCAATCAGTAGGCATCAAATTGATGGATGATGGTTTAGGTGCAATAATAATCCATCCCATTAAAACATCCAACAGAAATGTAATACAACAGATAAAACTGCTTTGTGTTAAGATTTCATCATGAATAACAAGCAGCTTATTTGATTCCAAGTGGTGGAAGTCGCTAACAAGATCTCACTTATGCTGAGAAAAGATTTGAAAATACATCAAGATTCTGAATTCTTCCGCGTCTATCTAAAGAATACAAGAAATTTGTTTATCTTGCACATGAATAAATGGCAGAAATTGTTTCCAACAGGCATTTAATAATAACCAAGCACGCAGATAACATATTACACTTAAAAAGCACGTCCTTCCTAACTGGAGGCGTAAAATTTAGAAATATATATAAATATATATATATATATATATATCAACTGCAACCTACAAATTGAACACCAGAGAGGATGTAAAACAGTGAGAGGTAAGTTGCATAATGTAGTAATAATGAAAAATGGAGGTTAAAATGACTACTGTGAGGCATTTCCAGATAAGGTGTTCCCTGCTGAAATATAAAAAAACTACATACACATAAATCATCTCATTAACCAAAATGCACATAACTACTTTCACAGGGGTGGAATAAGCAAAACAATTAACTTCGGATTTCTTATTTCAATCATGAAATGTCAAAGCAGAAATTTTCTTGTGATTAGGAAACGGAAAGCTTAGTTAACTATAAGACAATGTTATCTTCAATAGTATTTGGATCTAGTCAGGAGCAATTCAGAAACCAAAAATTGTGACCTTCACACGCATGAAATATGAAATACTTGAGAAAGCACTAGCAGACGAACAAATACACATAGGAAGCTACCTTCCACGGTCATTTGCTGTTTAGTTAATTCAGGACTACCATGCTGCAAACTAGGAATCTGACTTGTGACTGCTGGAAATCAGACCACTGGAGAGGGGGCATGGATCTTCTGGCAGTAGCTCTGCATCGACAGATGTATGATACACATATTTGCTTTCATTAGAAATCCTATTTTCAATTCCTGTAGATAAAGCAGGTGAGGCCTCTACTGGAGCAGCATAGTTATCTGCCTCAGAAGAAATCTTAGAGGCATATGTTTCTTGGTATTTGGAGGCTTCAGGTAAGGTGGGGGGCAATATAACATGGATAGTCGATTTGCTAGAACCTTGCTTGCCATTTGACAGTACTTCAAGACTGCTTGACCTCCCTCCCTTAAATGTACCCCATAAGAAGAGTAATCTGTTCCAACCTGTATAGTGGGTAAAAGAACCCTCAATTCAGGCGAAAGAGATATTAAGAGTGTATGGACAGCTTAGGACTAACAAAATTAAGATTGCAACTCACGCTGGGAGTTTTCAGATAACTTATTTGATGGAAAAATAAGAAGCTCAAAACCACCAAAGTACCCTTTGAGTGCTAGGTCAAACTTGAGCATCTTATCCAAAAGCTTGCAGTAACTACTTCTATAACTGTAAAATGAAAAAGGAAATTTAGATATTAGTAAATTTTCTTAATGCAAAAAATCAAGAATAGATTTAACAGAAATAAACTAAAACTTTAAAACATACCTCTCAATATCTTTAGCAAAGAAAAAAAGAGCAATATTTTTTTCTTTAGCATGGTTTCCATGAAATTGCGGAGGCCAAGAGCTTATACAAGGCACTTCTTCCAATTGTACTTTGTAGGGAGGGAAATTTTTTGCCGCTTCCAACACCTTGCTTGAAGCATAACTTGAGAAATGAGCTTGAAGTCCATCACAACACTCAGTAAGCCTTCCTGCTCTAAGCACCTCAAAACCACCTCTTCATGTAGACATGGCATTTATGAAAACAAGAGATTCAAGGAATTAGTTAATCAGTGCCAGAAACAAATCCTGATGATTTTTTTAATCAAAAGCATATAAAAGTATCTTTTCCTTTCAAAATTAGAACAATGAAAATTGCAAGGGACAAAACATACTGCCAAAAGAATTCATGCTCTGGAATTACAGAAGTTCTCAGCATATTTGAAAGAGAAGAGTCTATAGTGGGTAAAATCGGTTCAGAAAGTTTCACGTTGAACTCCTCGGAAATGTTACCAAATGAATTCAATCTACCTGCCCCAACTTCATGGTGGATTTCATTTTGGTTTGCAACGCGCTGATGTTCTGTGGATTCACTATCGGCAAAGACAAAGCTTTGTGTGGCATTGGCTTTTCCTTCCTGAGAATAAGTTCTCCTAGAGCAGGGCGACGGAAAATTTTTGTTAATAACTTCAGCACTATGACAAATACTAGGTTTCTTAGACTGATTTGTTGTGTCAGTAAACTTTAATGCTTCTTGTTTTGGCATAATTGTGTCTCTTGCAGCTTTCCCCTTGTTACTTCTATTAGCGTTCTCCCATGGCATTGGATCAGATGAGAGCTTAATGGCGGTGACAACACGTTCGTCATTTGAGCATAAGTTCGTAGGGTGACCGGTTTCATTACATTTTTGACATTGTAATATTTGACTGCCACCAGATATTGGCTTATTTGAGGTGGTGGAAAATGCAGCAATCTTGGACATGTCATCTTGATGTGCCGATTCCATCCTCAGATGGTTGTTGCGTTGAGAAACTGTATCAGGCTTACCAGAATGAGTAGCAGCATTTACATACAGATGAAAACCTTCCTTTGGAATCTGCCCTTGCTTTTGAAACAGTAGATTCAATCCATTTGGACATGCACTTACAGAACTTCTTGATGAATGTAATTGAATTTCCCTGTTATATCCTGAAGCCAGCCATAATAGAAAAGCATAAAAAACTTACATCATGACAAGTGTATTGGGTGCCATCAAATAAAGAAATTTCTCACCTGAACAATCCCCATCAATCAATCCTCTATCACTGAAAGAGTTATCTCTTTCTATAACACCTAATTCTTTGTTTTTTTCCACACTTGAATTTTTAATATGTGTTAGCTTGACTGTCTGTTTTTCGTTTAATAATTCAAAATCATTGCAAACCCCCTTCTCAGTTTTAAATGAGGTGGATTTAGCCATTCCTCTAGTCAGTCCACCTTCCCTTGTGTTTTTGGAATGAAATTTTCCAGTTGCATTCAAGGCCAATGGGACAGCTCCAAGTAGTTGTTTCACTTTTGGCTTTGTAATTGTATTCCTAATGGAACTAGGTTTTAATTGTGGTCCTACAGAAAAGAAGAAAAGTGTTTATTGAAACTGCTTTGAAGAAAATAAATTATACCAAAATTAAATTCAAAGCATTCCAAGTTATAGACCTATTGATTATTGCTTTAAAACCAACTGTACTAGTTGAGAAAATGGTTGACCAACTTCCACCTGATTTTTCTGGATTGGATTGTGCTATCGTTGCAGCATCTGGGTTTGCTAATGAATCCTTGGGACACAACAATGATACATCCCGAGCAACTGAAGTTTCTGCATAGACTGGACTTCTTTCAAGGGCCTTCTCGTATGTACCTGCTGTAAGGCTCACATTTTCAGCGTGCCACATAAAAGGAATCACTGAAATTTGGAGTGTTCTACAGTCTAACATACCATCTTTTATTGCACTTCCCTCATTTTTAGGTGGTGACTTAGAATATATGGTACTACTGTCATGCCGAGCACCTTCATCAAAGTATGGTTGCTCATGTGTTTTGGTTACTACCTCAAATTTATGGACCATTTGATTTTCATATTCCTTGAGCTTGCACTCTTCACATAGCCAATCACCTTTAGGAAGTTCATCCAACATTGTTTCCATGCAGTAGCTGCTTAAAGAAAAACAGTGCATAGTATAGGCAACCATGTTATGTGCAATTTGATCAGCATAAAATATCACATGATTCATAAATGCTTACATATGCTCTGCACCATCTAAACATCTGCTACAGATAGCTAGGGAATCCTCCAGACCTGCATCCCCACAGATATCACATACTTTTACCTGTAACAATGGCATATGAATATTATATGAATGACAAAATAAACATATCTACAAAGGAAAACACAGTGCATAGAAGGGCCACAGAGATAAAATGTTATTTACAAGGATTCTGCACATTGCCATCGTCTTCCAATTTCATTTTACTATATTATCAGTGCCTTAGATTTCCAATTTCCAGAAAAAGGAAAGGAACACTCATGTATGTCATGCCCTCGCAACAATCAAAAGATTGGGGCAACATAATCATATATCCACGGACAAAAAAAGTGGACAAGTTCAATGGATAAACTGAATGTGGTATGAAGGAACTGACAGGGCAAGTATGTCCTATTAATGCAAATTACACTTCCCTAATTTCACATGCTACAATCAACTCACAGCCAGCCATTAGATCACACCCCCATTTAGGTTCTAAAAATCCACTGCCACAAGTAAACATGAAACACACACCCCAATTTACATATTAGCATCATGATTACTATCGAAGCATTGTAGTAAAAATAAGAAAATCCATCATGGAAGTTCATTATGTCCTGAAAACATTGAATAAATTGAGGCCGACATTGAGAAAATTTAGGAGTTGATGGAGGCTACTAGTAATAAAGTCAAGATACAAAAAGTGGCCAGTGCCAGTAAAGATGAAACCTAACGTGAAGAAGTTATGAAGAATGACTATGAGGCTTTATTACTCATGGAACTGGTGATATGACCATTTATGTAGAGAGGAAGAGAGGGAAGTTGTTAAATTGTAATAATCTGGATAGATCAGATTAAGGAATTCCATTCATCTAGTCCATGGACATTGGGCAATTGCAGTAAAAAGAAAGAATCTTCAAGAAACTAGCATATTTTATGCTGTTTATTGCATATCTCAAACAGGCAAGCAGTCATATTACATATGCCCTACACTTGGTATGAAAGTAACTTATTTCTCACGAATCTTACCGTTGATATTTTACCATGTGAATAATCTAAGAATGGAGCAATCAAAACATGTTGCTAATGATATCCCTTGAATGGATATGAATGCTTGTATGGTCAATGGAAAAGATCATCAGCAAAACCCTACTGAATGAGATACTATTGACTAGCTTGAAGAATAGATCTAAAAAGCAAAGTGATGATTTCATAATTATGCTCATTAAACAGCTTTAGCTTCCTATTGGTTGCAAGGTTACTACAAGAGACCCACATATGCCATATAAATAAGAATATTACAGCACTATAACAGATGTGAAGGTTGATGATAGGCATAGGATTTCCATGTCGAATCATTTTAGAAAGCTCGACCAAAGTTGGAACCTTTTTTCTTTTCATTTTCTACAGCTAATAAAAGCAGCAATGGGGCTTGCATTAAGGTAATAATTCTACTAAAATTCTTTGCAGATGTGGAAATTTTGTAGTTTGCAATTGGATTATACTTGGAATCTTATTATACAGATGAAAAAAATCTTTGCTTTGCAAGCTTATTTGCAGATTTCTTGGTCCTACACTCCTAGAGAAGGTAACAAGGTTGCTAATTGGGCAGGAAGAAAGGGCTCTTCTTCTCAGTTGATTGTGGTTAGTAATATTGTGCCTATTGAGATGTCTCGGCTGCTTTGTCGTGATTGTTTAGATACTCCTTATGTTAGAGTGAATCAGGGTTTCTTATGATTTATGTGAGTTGTAATTGGTCGACGGTTCTTAAGTATTTTTTGTTTTCTTGAGTGGTTTATATTAGTTTTTGGGTTGTTTAGTAGAACTGTCGACCAAATTTTGTAATTCTTGTTTGTGAGCAATAAAATTTCCTACGGGGTTTATTACAAAAATAATAGTTCTACTAATCAAGCAATATAAGCAAAGTAAAATAAACACAAAACATAAATATAGCATTATATTGCTAATTATATAAATCAGAGTTAAACAAATTGAAAACATTAATATAACATAATTTTGCTAGCAATCAGATAATTTAGACTAAACAAAACAAAAAATTAAATAAAAAAATATAAAGAACATGAAAAAAAAAAAGAAAAAAAGATGAAAATAGCATGACAGATGATTTAAAAATAATTACTTAATAGATGAAGAGATAAGTCAAAATATCTCAAAGGTAGTGTCTAGAAAACTCCTGTAAACCTTACGGGATCAAAATTGTATCCTTTAAGGAGCATGAGCAGGACATGACTCATAAATGCTTATGCAGAACTAATATTTTTTTTAAAAAAATATTTAAAAAAAAGGATGATAAATTTAGAGTAAATCAAAATAAAAAATTTGAAATAAATTAGAAAAATAAAATAAAATAGTGAGCACTAAATTTGCTATATTACACACTATTATGCTTTATTTTGCCTGATATATAACTAGTGCAGAAAATACAATACACTACTCTGAGCTATAGTGTGTATGATTTTGCACTATGCATCAATTTGCCAAAATTTTCATTGAAATTTGACCAATATTTACAAAGAATCGATGTCATATCTTGCTTCTCATATGATCAAACTACAATATATAATGCCAGTGAGAGCATGATAATATTCCTTCAAGTTGGGCAAACAAAGCCTAAATGTTTGCCTAAGCTACATCAATTGAATGAAAGACCAAACCAAAATAATCCCCATTAGCTAAATTTTAGAAGCTTTAAGCCATATGACACTCAATGGGCTATGAAGCTCACTATTAGCTATTGTTGGCCTAGAAACTGGCCACTTTGACAAGCTTTTCAACTTGACCCTATAATCCCTGGCAGCTAAGTCTATTAGTTATAAGCCATTTGACATGCTCGATGGGATATGAAGACCTCTATCAGTTAAATTTGCGTTGAAATTAGCTCTTTCAATAAGTTCGACCCAAACTCCCAAATTTCACTAGATTCCTATGTACAGTGCAACTGATAGCATTGACAGGGATCCTATAGTCAAATAACTATGATCCACTTTGAGACGATAATGATGCGTCTTTCTATATTGATTCAATGTTTTTTCATTAAAGCAAAAAATCTCATAGCTTACAACTTAGCCTAAAAGGTTGTGGTTGCAAGTATTTATAATATATTACAAATAGAATGCATAGCTTCTAAAATTTTGGTGTTTGACAAAAAGAAAATTAAATGATGTATAAAATTTCAATATATTTGAAAATCCCTCTAGTTCATTTTTAAGGTATTTAAAATTCACGGAACTACATTGGTTCATTTTTAAAACATTTGGAATTGGAATTATATAGGCAAATTGCAAAAATAATGCTTGTATGAAGCAACCTCTCCCCTAACCCCCTCTGTGCCACCTCTTTTTGCTTGTCATCTTCACCGCCATCATCGACCACGACTTGCCATCCTCCGCTACCATCGATGCTTGCCTCCACTACCGCCACTAGTTACACACAACAAGCCATCTTAAGTATTTGAAATACTTTGCAAACAACAACAACAACAAAGCCTTAATCCCACTACGTGGAGTCGGCTACATGAATCATTTTTCTCCATTGCGCCATATTTAGTGTCATATTTTCATTTAGTTCTAAAAAATTAAGATCATTTTTTTATACAAGAAGTCCAAGTCTTCCTAAGTCTACATCTGTCTTTCTTAACATAAATCGAATCTAAAACATCTACTCTCCTAATCGGATCATCAGATGGTCGACATTTAATGTGACCAAACCATCTAAGATGACTTTCTCTAATTTTGTCTGTCACTAGGGCTACACCAACCATATCGCGGATATAATCATTTCGCATTTTGCAAACAATCAAAAATATTTTGCAAACAATCAAAAACCAACAAAATATTAAAACTAATATTTTACTCATTGTTTTTAAAATATTTCAAAATTACAAATACTTATAAACAAGCAATCCTTATATAAAAAATTCTCTTGCATTCAAGAAGAATAATCAAACGTAAGTGTTTACATTGATGAAAAACTTAAAATATGAAGTTGAAGTTCTTATTATAGAGTGAAATCTCCAGATTGCGCTTTATCTAGACGTCCATCCAATCCAAACTTACGTTTGACACAACGACTGTATCAATTAAATATTCCATTAATTAATTATAATTTTTTAAGACAAAAATTGAGTTTTGTTTTATTAGATTGATTTCCTACCTTGTTTTAATTAAGATTAATTTCAGCCAAATTTTTCATTACTTTAATTGCTAACAACTCTAAAAATTCCTTTCACTATAAATAAGGACTCAAAGGGCTTGGTTTACATGCTAAATGTTGAATAAAATTTTGAGTTATCTTAGTTCACTTTCCAAGACGTTGACTCTTCTTCTACTCTCCGCTACTAGCAACTCTTCACGTCTCTTGTCACCTGCTCCACTAAATTCCATTTGAGTTGAATAATCCTCATTTGTTTTTGTTCCAATTCCACCTATTGAACGATCCACTAGATTCATATCACTCAGTTCATCGTAGAACATGCAACCTACTCTAACTTTGCATCCAACCCTAGCTCTATGCATGCTCACTGCATATATGTCCACTCTCCAGCTCATCATTATAATAAGATCATGAGAATAGCACCCTAATTGCATACACCTTTGTACAACCTAGGCTAGTGCAATGATTGAACATCATAAACGCCCCCTAAATATTTGTTGTAGCACCATAAGCACTTGCACAGCTTGCCCACACACATAGTAGCCAAGCCACTCACACTTTGGCCCATCTCTAATTGTCTTTAATCGAACACCTCCCAACGCACGACACACCCCAACTGACCTCACTCAAGGTCAAATAAACTCCCTTAAATCTCTAATTAAACTCCCTTGTAACTCTGTTTTCATTGGTTGAGCGATCTCGTGAGCAGAGGGGATGTTGGAGGAGTGAAACCAATAATGGAAACTCTGAGTTAGAAAGTTGAGAGGAAAAAATGGGATGATAAGGGGAGTTTCGAGATAACAAGGTAAGGAAAGACTATATATATTAATTATATACTTATGAATTAAATACTTTAAATCCTCTTTAATCTATGTAATTAGTTTGCAACAAAGGTGTAGGCTAGATGTTATAGAAGGAAAGAAGAAATTGTAGTGAAGGTATTAAGGTAAACAAATTTGCATTTATATAATTAAGTATATGCCTATATTATATTTCATTAAACCTAAATAATTACCCTTCATACCAAATCATATTGTGCATTTCAATTTGGCCAAATATGTATCAGTAATCTGGTGTGGGTTGTAGAGAGAATTGGGAGAAAATAGAATAAGAGAAGGAATTGAAGTTGGGCTCAAGTTATGTGTTTATAGGATAAATGAGAAAAAGTCAAATCTAAGTTAAAAATAAAATTGAGATTGTAAATGTATTAAATTTAATTTAATTTAAGAATTTCATAAATTGGAATGGATTTCCAAAGTGTGTATATAAGATGATGAGCTCAAGAAAAGCTCGAGGATATTTGTCACGAGGCGGGCATGGCAACCTAACTGAGATAATCAAGTATTAAAATAAAAAATAAATGTGATATTTAGGATCACTAATTACTAATGTTGATTAGCATATTTATTTATTGTATAATTGACACCAATAAATAACATTTAAAAATTATTTCATATCATTAGGCACCTACATAAATCATAAGAAAGTAAGTTAAATATAAATGTTAAATAAGTGATTTACTTGCAAAAACATATAAATAAGCAATAATTGCATATAAAAATGATTGTAATAAATAATGATCAAAAGAATGTCATAAGTATTGTAATAAATAGATATTGATGACTTGTACAGACAAAATAAGAATTTTGACAAAATGAGACTGATTGAATTGACGAGCGTTGATATTAAGATTTGAGCAGACCATTGGGTACAAGGGGGTCATTGTTAAGTGTTATGTTGGGGAGATAACCAATATTTATGAGTGGTTATAATAGCCGATGAGCTAAGCGACGATCCAAGAAAAAGAAATACGTAAAAGCCTACACAAATATAAATGCATTCTTAAGATGAGAGATAAGGATAAGAATGAAAATATAAGTACAAGCATACAAATATTTATAGAATGGAATGAATCAAGTCATTGTCCAAAGCAGTTTGGTTTGCATTGAGCCTGTTTTGTTTATAACATTTACTTCACATTTTATGTACTTTATATATTTAAGCATACAACTGTTCAAGTTGTTACTCATACTAGCCACTGATTAGCACACATGTTATCTCTTCGATGTCTATTAAATTTTATTTTAATTTTGATTATCTCATTGAGTCTATAGCTCACTCATTTGATATTAATTTCGAAGTAGGGATAAGCAACAATAGTTAGACAAATGATTCACTTTGGTACAACTTTTAAATTATAAATTTTTGGGATAACTCTTTGACAATCTTGAGATATCTATATTTTTATATTTGTGTTTAATAGCTCTATATATAGATTGAGATCTATTTCTACATGCTTTCTCATATGTTTGATATGAATTGATTATTGAGTTTATGAAATGCAAGTGCTTACCTGTGACAGTTGACTGAGATAAATCATTCACCCACTTTGTTCTGATTTATAGAAGTCAAGATGAATGTTAGTGAGAATTAAGTCTGACCGACTCATCCTGCTTAACTACACCACTATTTAACCCTAACAAAGGTCAACTGGGGTGTGACAGCATGTGTGCATCCTTCTCATTGTATCACCGTGGCTGGCATCAGCATCAAATCGAACCTTTTGCATCACCTTTTTTGTAGAGTAAATACTCTAATCTTCACCTGTGTTGCTAAACCAACCAAAAACCTTCACCAACTTGCTACATGTTAGACCACCCTCCTCAACAATAATGACATCAAGGCCTTGAACAACCATATATCGAAAAGCAAAACCATCCAAATCAATGCAAATTAAACCAAGCCTAATCTAGATTAGATTATCAAAGACAAGCCATACTAACCTATGTTAAGCTAAGCCTACCATCCAACATAATTCTTATTGCCCGTTCAAGTTGTTTCACATGTTATAGCAACCCACTAGAGTTTCTTGTTTCTCACTCCCCAAGAAGACCTTTGGCCAGCTTTTCCAATCTTCATTTAGGCACCTGGAACACATTTAAAATGTCTGATAGCATTGTCCACCTATTCTAGAGTAGGAACCGAGGAGCATTGTCCACCTCTTCTAGAGCAGGAAACAAGGTAATGGCAATATCGACAGTAGACATTTCGACCCTTCATTATAGTCCAATGACCTATCGATGTTGCCTCTAAAATTTTAGGGATTGAACAATTTCATTAGTTAAAACTCTATAAATCCGTACTGCTCAAGTGTTCCTTCTACAAATATAAACTTATAACTCGTAGACTAATAATTGAATTTATGTTCATTGCTAAAATTCAAATCTATTAATCATTACAAGGTCCTTGCCTAGAAAGTTCCATTACAAGTTGAGTATCGGCGTATTATGTTATTATTATTTAACCTAAGTGAGGAATACTTCTACCAAAAAAGAGAGTGCTTGTGTGCTTAAAAGTAGAAACTTGCTACACCTATTTCCCATGGCTATACAACTAACAAAAATTAAACATTTACATATCTTGGGATACTTTATGAACTAAATATTAATTTCACAATCACATACAGACAAAACTATCTGTCATTGATATCAAGTAATGTTTACATTTACATCACCATTTTGTAGCTTCTTAGTTCCATCCGTCGCACCTTGAATGTTTGCTCAGTAAATCATGATGACGATTGTTGCATATAAGGGTGAATATTAGAATATAATATTGTACGTTAAGAAATGAATTAAAGGATAATATCTCAAGAAAATCAGATGACATGTTTCAATGCATCTGTGAAGATACTTGAGAACTTTAATTTAATCATGGTTAATTAGAAAATCTTTTTCATCTAATTCAAATATTAAGAAATCAAATTAAAACTCAAAGGGATTTGGTGAAGGTACCCTTGGCATTCCTTCCATTCTAGTTGGAAACCTCCTATTTTGAGATAAAAATTAGTTACCCATTGAACTCTACTTAACATTGGAAGAAATCACAAAATGCTTAAAAAGTCAATTGACCTCTATTTGTGGGCATGATCACTTCATTGACAATAAAACATTGTGAGAATTGATAAGCTCTTACAATCTATTTAGAAGACAATGTGATCATGACAAAGATTCTAGAAAACACAATTATTGAAGAGGATTATTCAAACAAGTCATGAACACAAGGCAATGAGTAGGAATACCCAGATGATATCTTTAGAAGCTGCCCATCACAATAAATTATCATAAAGATAACATCAACTCTAGGCCACAAAAAAGATAACGACTTCTAGAGTTGTTTGGTTTGCTGAAAAAGGAATGTAGTGTAAAAAGAATATAGTGTGATTGAAATATAATGTAATTAAAATACTTTAAATTGTTTGTTTTAGTGCAAAGTAAATGCAAGAATTTGTTTTTTTATGTGATTTGAAGAAAAATAAAATCAATGCAAAACTCGGCAATAGCGGCAACAACGACCACTAACTATGATGCCTCCTAGAGGCAGTGGATGGCAGCAGGCTGCGGCTGACTATTGCCTATGGTGGCGACTATGGTGGCAGGCGGTTGGCGGCCGATAAATACTGCTAGCCGAAGAGGGACGGTGGCAATTGCAGCAAGCTGCGATTTGCAATGTATTTGAAAGTATTTCAAATCTAATAAATCCAAAATACACAACTTTGGAACTGCAGGGTAAATTTCAAATTTACTAGAGTTTGGCACAGCATTATATTTTCATATAACCAAATACTGGAATGCGGGGAACCAAACATACCCTTAGTTATCACAAAGGGTTAAGGTTAAAGTTTTACAATAAAAAAAACACGACCCAAATACCTTTTCGGGTTAGCTTATAGAGATGGAGGCCTTCTTTGCTCAAATTGTAATAGTTAAATTTGGACTAAAGGTCATGCTATAAAAAATGTCAATTTGTATGCTCCAAAATCTAGAAGATGGGCAACAAAGGAAGCGTTGGTAGGTTATTTATTATTATTTTTTTTTAAATTGAGAGATATCAGTGTTATACTATGACTAAGAATATTAACACTCACACGAACATTACTAAAGTGGATTCTCCAAAATTTAATAGCAAATTGTTTACTCAGACAATTGTTAAACGCATAAATTCAGGAATAAGTTCTATGAAAGGAAACTCTTTAACTTGATCAAATATATTACTTTCTTCAAATATCACCAAATAGGTCAATGTCCAACCAATAAACTCAAAAGTTGTTTCGGACTGAAAAAAATCCAGAATTATCATCTTTGTATGATGAAGTTATTAAACAAATTGAAGACAATTAGCCAATTGCTGAAAACGACGAAGATCATGTAAAACAAATTATTAATGCAATAAAATGTAAGTTGAAAATCTAAATTTTAGGAGAAGATTAGAAACAAACATTCTTCATACAAATGCTCTTCCAAAACAAAAGATCTAAGCTTTTAATTGATAGTGGAAGCACTATAAAATATAAATATTGCCCCAAAAATTGCATTATTAAGGGTCAAACTAACCCCCGTTCACACCATAAATGCGTCAACATGGCATTGGTGATAAAGTCTTATCATTGATAGCCAAAAGGTGTTTAGCACCCATCCAACTAGGAAGACATCAAACTTCAACGGGTCATTTTCACTAAATGCTTCAACATGGCATGGATGATAAAGTCTTAGCATTGATAGCCAAAAGGTGTTTAGCACCCATCCAACTAGGAAGACATCAAACTTCAACGGGTCATATTCACTAAATATGAGAAACTTCTGGAGGATTTCCAGGATCTGGCATTAGAGGAACTCAATGATGGGTTGCCCCATGCATAACATCCAACATCAGTAAAACTATTGTAATACTCATTATAGGATGACCCTAAAGATCATGCTGAGCTGAAATGACAAATTTATGAACTTCAATAAAAAAAATCTTACATTTTTGAGTCAAATATATGTTATGAATATACGGATATAAAACTATTATTTTTTAATGTGTTAAATTTATGTTTAGGTGTTAATTAGTTTTGCTAAAAAAGAAATACAATGTAAAAGTAATGTATTGTATTTTGAATGCTTTGAGGTTATTTGGTTCAATATAAAGTAGATGCAAGACTACACATTTTCTTGTTTGATTTGAAAGAAAAATAATCAATGTTAAAAACGTGGATAGCATGTAGCGGGAGGCGAGCAACTGTCGGCAACAAGCAGCTGGTGGTTGGGGTCGGCGAAGGCCAGAGGACAGTGGAGAACAACTGACAGTCATTGCCGGCGAACAAGAGGCAACCGGCGACGACAGTAGGCGGTTGTGGCTAACTAGACGGCTGGTTGTCAACATCAAATGCGACAACCGGCAATAGTGTGAAACACTTTACATAAAGTGGTGTATTTTGAATTTCCCCCAAACCTATCAAATTTCAAATATATTAAAAACAAACTAGAGAATTAATTCTAAGTAAATTGTAATTTTACGGCTTTAGTTTTAGCAAAATGTGCTTTCATGTGCTTAATCATAACAATTTGATACTAGGGGTTCTAAAAATACGTCTCCAATGACTATTATTTCACTAATACATTAGCTTTAACAAAATAAAATATCTCTCAAATAATGTCTCAAATGACCATTATTTCACTAAAGCTAATGTGATCATAAAAAGTTGATACTAGTGGTTCTACAAATATGGGTCATACAATTGGCATGTATTTCAAGTACATAACTCAACATATCACTAAAATTATAGACATTGCATGCAAATAAATATCTCTAAATAAAGTGATTCTCCTAAAAAAAACTTTGAAAAATAGAATTAACACCTAGTATAGCACTGATAGAAACAAAACTATAATGAAAATTCATGAGCAAGCAACAAGACTAACAATGGCAATGGTGATGATAGTTATACACATGGTCTACAAAGCAAGATAGAAATGACGCTTGCGGCATTATGGTTATGGACCATGAAAACAGCCTATAAGCATCATTTTTGCAGTAATACTTAAGTATCATAATGCTTACAGAAAAAAGAAATAGTAATGGACAATTCATCACAAATATTCAAAGCAATGTGGCTAAATGGAATAAAACTCTAAGCAAAATAGAGAAAAAGGTTATGTACTTGCCGCTATTTAGTTTTTAGTAAGCCAATTAGACTTCAAAATATTTATAATTTTACATAAAATTAGATAAAAGATATTTACTGCAAGCATGTGACAGAGAACACAGTTCTTGGAAATAAAAGGCGAGGAACTGTTAGTAGATGATAAATACAGATCATTACACTAAAACTCCGTGAATGTTATATGTCCCAACATTCTAAAAGCTGATAAAAGCCCAGAACTTACATCATCCTCTTTATCTGTAATGTTATCACTATCGGAAAATGGTTTGGGCTGCATATCAGTAGCCATCAAGGGGATGAGGTAAACCAAGTTGCTAATTACTAGAATCACTTCTCAAAGAAGCAATAGATAAAATGACACTTTACAAACAGGTCACAGTTTCCTTTAGATCAAAATCTTCTTGATTTTGCATAGGAAGTTACTCTTTCTGTTTAAGCTGCTCTTTTTCCATCATTTTGTCCTCCAAGTGAATATTTTAAATGGTCCTAGGAGTATTCATGGGGTTATGTAGAAACTGGGAATTTCCATTTCCTGCACAGTTGAAGGAGATAGCCACAATAAGATGAGAGACACAAAAATTTCTATCTAAAAGAAAAATCATTCGTAAATAGAATAACGTTAATAATATGCCACTTGAATATAAGAAGAAAACCATCATAGACACAACTCTCCCTCCCTCCCTCCCTCTCTCACTCATACTGTGTTGCCTTTAAGAGCTGCAACTTTATCTGGACGATACAAAGCTTTAATTTATTTTGTAAAAATAAAATGCAAGTTACAAGCCAAGCACAACTACTGAAACCATTGGGATAGAGGGTCGGAGATGGTTCTCAATTCAGCTGTGCAGTGCAAATTTTGTATTCTTACAAACAAAAAGAATAAATACATAACTATTTAATCATTTGCAAATTTTGAGCCTGTTACTTGATTAGCTCCTGCAATTTTTTGAAATTGAGATTAATAATGAAAATTGGCAAACCGATATTTTTGGCCCCATGGCATGATCCTGTATTATGCAAAGCTTTGAAGCAGCAACAATCTCTCTCTCTCTCTCTCTTTATATATATATATGTATTTCTCAATTATTCTTGTTTATCTATATATATATATATATATATATATATATATATATAGATAAACAAGAATAATTGAGAAATAAGTTCAAACTCTTAAACTCTAATTTACTAAAGGAGACTGAAATTGATTATAAAACTATCACAGCTCAAGCGATTGTATCTGAAGATATTTGGTCTAAGTTATAGAAGATACTTATTTAATAATATTACATCTATAACTCATAGTCGTTAGTAAAACTTAGTAATAATGCTTGGTTAATAATATCTAAGTCAACACAAGTGCAAGAACATTTCACAAAAAAAAAAAATGATGTCAAACATATGTGTCTCTCTGTCAAAATATATGGCATCATACCACTACAATAGCCAACAAGCAGTTTTCAAAATCTATTGACCAAAATCTCTTCACACTGAGAAAAGAAACAAATGAGAAGTGAAACAAAGTCTATAAATGAATCTATAAATAAGGAGATGTAGGACTATATATTTTTTTTCAAAAAAAGTTGCCTTCAAAATGTGTTAATAAAATAAATATTTCTGATGATATTGCTAGTGTACTGCATATATAAAACAGAAGTTTTAAAAGAGAATAATAAAATGGAAAGGAGAATGAGCATGTCATTTGGGTCCTTATCTAAGAACTCTAAATCATTGTTGATTAAATGCATGAATTTTCTTAATTTGATTAAGGGTCTAGTAGAAACAAGTTAATCTGACGCTTTATAGAAGTTTCAAGAAGATTCAATGTAAATGAATACGTTTCTTCATATGCATGAATATAAAAGGAAGGGTGAATTACTAATCTCAAATGATTGAATATGATATTATGCATAAATCAGTTGGTTGGTTGAATAGTTTATGTTGCCGGTTGTTTTGCTTATTGATTTGGTTTGTTACTCTATGTGCTAGTTGGTTAGTCTTTGTTGTATGTTCGGTTCATTGTTAGCTGCTTTTGAGATTCAGTGTACAGAGTTTGAGCTCTATGTGTTGTTGGTTAGTCCACTCCTTTTGCCTGTTACTTGCATTTTTAATGACATCGTTGTATGATAATCAAGTGAAGAGGATGGTCGGGATGTGGTAGTCAAGTGCAAAGGTCTTTATTAAATTTCTAGTTGGATTAGTCTGCATCATTGTCAATTGGCTTATTACCTTGTTGATATTTACATGAAAGTTTGTTCTAAGGTTGATGTCATGAATAAATTTCGTGAAGCTAATTGTGGGACCATAGAATTTATCCAAACAGTAAGAAAACTAATTATACCCACGTATTTGCAGTCTAGAATGCTTAAAGACTTGAAGTACTAAAACATCAAAAGAGAAAATATGATTATATTATTGTTGAGGAAGTTTACAAGGCTAGAAAGATTGGTGAAATCCTTCAATGGTTTACAAATGAGGTCACCTTACAGGCCACCAAAGCTATACAATCAAAATGCTACGTAGACAGGAAGGTCACATGACTCTATATCCACCGGCTCCTTCTACTTTTCTAAATTCATAGTTATAATATCTGGTGAGTTCCACACCCAATGAGACAAACAATGTTAAAATAAGATTCAAATAAACAAGGAAAAAAATAATATACAAGATGATTTGTGACAAATATGAGTCCCCTAAATTCATAGTTACAATATCTGGTGAGTTCCATACCCAATGAGACAAACAATGTTAAAATAAGATTCAAATAAACAAGGAAAAAAATAATATACAAGATGATTTGTGACAAATATGAGTCCATTCATAATTTTAACTAGCTTGGTGTATAATTGCACCTATTAATTGTCAAATATCTTAACGCAATATATTAGTCCATTTCATATATGAATTAAGTATAGCATTCAATAAGATAAACTATCTTAAAATAAGATTTAAATATAAAAAAATAATAACGATATACATGATGATTTGTGACAAATGTGAGCATTTTTTTTTTAGTTTTAAAAAGCTTAGTGAAATAGAAACATTAAATAGACATGTTCTACTTGCATAAAAAAAGAGAAACACTATCATATGAATTAAATATAATAGTGCGCCAGAAATTATTTAACTATTAAATGTCAAATCTTTTAACGCACCGTATTAATTCATTAAGACAAAACGCTATATGTATAGACAGGTCGCATGACTAGAAATCCACCTACTCCTTCCCCTTTCCTAAATTCATAGTTATAATATCTTATGAGATCCATACTCAATGATATAAACATTGTCAAAAAATAAAATGTAAAATATATAAGAAAAAATAATATACATGAAGATTTGTGACAAATATGAGCATTTTATTTATAATATTAACTAGCTTAGTGCAACAGTAACAGTAAATAGACATGTTATAGTTGCTTAAATATAACAAAGTAATATCATATGCATTAAGTATAACAGTGCACCACAAATAATTACAACTATTAAATGTCAAATCTTTTAACGCATTATATTTATTGAACTCATTTTTTTTGGAGGGCATTTACATCCATACCACACAATTTATATGTATTTACATATCTAACAACTAAACTTTTTTCACATTTATACCACTTAAATCTTTCATATCACATAAAAAATACCACCATTTAACTTTTAGAAAGTGAAATGCACCTTTTCATGCCCAGGTAAGGTGGCTATTTATATGTATTTACATATCTAACAACTAAACTTTTTTCACATTTATACCACTTAAATCTTTCATATCACATAAAAAATACCACCATTTAACTTTTAGAAAGTGAAATGCACCTTTTCATGCCCAGGTAAGGTGGCTTGTATGTAAAAATAGAAGTTTAGGTGTTAGATATGTAACAAAAAAAGAATTGATTGGCAAGTATGTAAATCTTCCAATTTTTTTTAGGGCATTTACATACATACTACCCAATCGATTTGTATTTACGTAACACCTATATTCCGCCTTTAACATTTATTTCATCCAAATCTTTCATATCACATAAAAAATACCACCATTTAACTAAAGGTCATGCAACAATCTTCCAATTTTTTTTAGGGCATTTACATACATACTACCCAATCGATTTGTATTTACGTAACACCTATATTCCGCCTTTAACATTTATTTCATCCAAATCTTTCATATCACATAAAAAATACCACCATTTCAACTTATGGAAATTCTACATCTTACTATGCATAGATAAGATGTTATACACGTAAAAATTGAAGTTAATGTGTTAGATATGTAAATACACATGATTGGCTGGGATGTATGTAAATCTTCCATTTTTTTTTTCTTTCCAGTAACTATTAAACGACTATACTCTGACAGATAGCTTACCATGTTACCACTGCTCTTTCACTAGCAATTTCAAATGCAAACTCATTGTTTTTCATGCAATATTGATATTTATATTGAAATGAAACATAATAATAGATTGCTTTTAGAATCATATCGGCAAAAAAAGTTTAATTTTGCAAATAGAATTATTTACAGGCTGTTCCTGAGGATCCGGGCATTCATCACATAGTCGTAAATGATTGGAGCCAAGGTGTCGATGCTGAACAGAAAGTGGTGTTAATTTCGATTCCAAGCATGCTCGGAAAAGAGTTAGCACCCTCCAGGAAGCATTTGCTTTACTTCAATGCTAAAGTAACTAATAACATTGCTAACAAAAAATTAATAAAAGTTTCAAAAAATTTATTTAAATACAAATTGAATATGTAACTTTTATATTCTTACAAATTGATATATAAACTTCTATATATTATAATGAACAGAATGAAAGTGTACATTTTTATCAATAAAATTTGATATTTTATTTACAGGAGGTATGAAAGATGGGATATAATCTAAAAGCAAAATTTGTATTTACCATTTTGTCAAATTAGCTATAACACAGCGAGGTATGGTGGTCATTGACTACTAAAACTAGTGGCAAGCAGACGATCTTTAACGGCACTACTTGCAAACAAATATATGATTGAAGGAGTCTTGGCAAAAATTGGCAATTGGGGAAGAGAAGCTGAGGCTAGCTGAAGGAGAGGAAGTTGGTCAGCATTGGCTGAGTAAGGTAGGAGAAGTTGGCAGCGGATGTGCTAGCAGCTAGAGAGTGACATCATGGGCATAGGAAGAAGAAGTCACACGAGTTCAATGAGCTATCATGAGTAGCTGTCGGTACTGTTGCTATGTGAGGAGAGGTAGGTTTTTAATGAGGAAGGGATGTTAGATCACTAAGCTAGAATGTCTCAATCATGAACCGGCTCGAAGCTTGGAATTAATCAAGACGAGAACAGACGGTCGAACAATGTGAACATAAATTTTCAATATTCAGTTACTATTTAATAAATAAAAGTGTCACTAATCGAAATAAATTAAAAATAATATATTTAATTTTACCTCGTTACTGATTCTTCGTGTTTTCTATACAAATTTTTTCTTCTATCGTTCATCTTTAGTCATTTAAATAACCTAAAAAGTTAGTTTAAAAATAACAGTGAGCTAAACAAGCCAGTGAATACTCATACTCCTAAGCTACAACAATATAAGAAAAAAAAAACAAAATGCATGTCAGTTAAACTTTTCAATAAATCAATATAAATATTTAACATATTATCAATGGATCTTATTATATCAATAGCAAACCAATATCATTCTATATTTGTACAACCGTCACAGGAGCATCGTAAAAAAATTGTACCGTTTAAGGTACTTCAATATCAATATTCTTTTTCATATACGTGCACTGATATCTTAGTAATCCCTCACTAGTACCATTAAGGGGTGACTCCATCGTAGTCAAGCATACACATACAATCACTCTTTGTAGATTTTATCATTCAAAGTTTCATATCACTCAACATGTAATATTATAATGCATCAATTATTTCATAATATGTGACTATAAGCATTCATATCGAGATGACCGATAAAATTCAATAATACAGTAATTAATTTCATTAATCAAGCATGAATAACAATCCATACAACTGGTTTAGAATGGATACTAAAATAATACTGTAATTTAAGAGTTGGGGTACTCACATCAATGACACTTAATTTGATTTATTGTCATGTCGACTCGACTATTCTAAAGTAGGAACCTAACCTGGTATTTATATTAAAAAACTTTAAAGGTACTCACATCAATGACACTTAATTTGATAAGATTTATTGTCATGTCGACTATTCTAAAGTAGGAACCTAACCTGGTATTTATATTAAAAAACTTTAAAGGTACTCACATCAATGACACTTAATTTGATAAGATTTGTTCTCATGTTAACTCTTCTAAAGTGGAAACCTAACTTGGTGTTTACATTACAAAACTTTAAAATAAAATATTATTTTATAAACCATTAACATTACTTTATTTAAGTATTAAATTTTCATTCTTTACTTTATATACTGCTAATTATATGTCTATATAAATTCTTATTAAATATCTTAAGGTTATTAAAACTCACCTGGATAACACTCGATCGAGCCCTATGTGTAAAGACTCGCCTTCCTCCTCTGCGCACTCCGGCCTACACTCGATCCTCTCAAGCCGCCACTCTTCTCCCCCTTTCTTCCTCTTCTCTTCTTCAATGGCCAGCTACGCAAGCAAGGAAAGCTCCTCAACAGAAATGCAACTTCTTCCTCGACTCCTTTAATCGCAGCTCAACATAGTAGCAAACCACTAGGCGTTGCCGCCTCCCTCTTATGACGCCGTCCTCTTCTTTGCATGCCTCTCGACTCCCAGGTAAGTCGATCTCACCTCTCCCCCCTAAAGTGCGTCCTTTTGATAGAGCGAAAGTAACGTCCTGGCTTCTGACCTCCTCATTTCCCCTCCATTTGGTTTCCCGACGCATCGTTTGACCTTCGCGACTCCTCGCTTCATTTCTCTTCTGCTCAGCTCTTCGATTCCTCTTGCCTCCCTACGTTTTCCCTCTGCCCATAGCTGAAACGAGAGTGTTACAATCTTCCCTACTTACTAAAATTTTGTCCTCGAAATTTATAAACATACCTCAACTCATTTCACATTAACAGATCAACACAAGCTATTTATAAATTTTATGATGAAATTAAGGGTCATTTATTAAGACAAAAAGGTAATCAATATAAAGATAAAGATTCGTTACAAGACGACTTGACTATACTTCAGATTACAATACCGAAGCAAGAAAATATACTAGGAAAATACCTTTAAATGCAAGAAAATGCCAAACTCATCAGACCACACCACCATCAGCAACAGTAGGTTATTCAGACTCACTATGAGTGAGGGAATATACCTGAGATCGAACAGGATGTCTTGGTTAACCTTGGGTAGGAGCTGATGAAATAGACTAACTTTTTTTGCCCACCTGCCGGCTTTTCTAAAAGAGCTCCGCTTGATTTCTTATTGTCGGTGCTCTTTTGGTCAAGAGATCGACAATATATTGCTATATGAACAGGCTGACAGCACGAAGAACAAGTGTTAAAGCCCATCAAACATTCACCCTTATGTTGTCTTCCACATTTGACACAAGTGGCTATGGTATTCTGCGCATACCTCTACTAACTCCACCGGAATTGTTCTTAGACTTCTTTCCATTGGATCCTTCTGAGTAATCCACATGATCACCTTCACCATTATTCTTCCTCTTGTGCTCTCCTTACGCTTCTGAGTAAGATGATAGTTGATCTCTACTTTTCTAGCTCGTTCCACTAGTACCGACTATTCATCGATCCTAAAAAATACCAACAGTTGTCTGATCAAATCATTTAATCATGAAAGAAATCTATACATTCTTCTTATGTAGAAGTGATCAATTGTGGCATAAGCCTCAACTGTACAGTGAATTCCGCTTCGTACTACAAGATTGCCTTCTCTCCTTGCCTCAACTTGATGAATTTATCCTGCATCTGTCGTCAATGGGATTGGGGTACTAACCACTCTCTAAAATGGTCCACGAATTTCTCCCAACTTATCATCATGTTGGGTATGCCCCTTAACCTGTCCTGATGTTGCTCATGTTACCACCTTTCCGCATCCTTATCCAATATAAATGTTGCCAATAGTACTCTTCTTTCAACCAGACAAGCCATGTTATCATGTACTTTTCTATCCTCATTCGCAGTTCTCCACTTCAATTGGATCTTCAGTTCCCTTAAACAAAGATGGACGCAGATCTTGAGATATCTTTGAATACTTATCTACAATGATTGTATTACTCCTGGTAGGCTGCAATATGAACTGTTGAATCAGCTGAGTCTTCGCTGTCATCATTTGAATCAAGACATTCGCGTTCACAATTATAGTAAGATGTATTTCTTCATTTTCTATTGAATTTTATTATTCTATAATTTCAGTTGCATCACTATGTCTAAATGTATGTAATTATTAATTTGAGTTAACTTTAATTTTATAATTATTAAAATATTCTTATAATTATTCTATTGGCTCTTTCATCGATATTTAAATAATTAATCTTAAACCATGGGCTCTAATGACACTTTTGTCACGACCCAACCTAGGGCTTAGAGTTAACCAAAATGATGATAGACGGTCGGACGATGTGAATTAAATTTTCTATATTCAGTTACTATTTAATAGATGAAAGAGTTACTAATCGAAATAAATTAAAATAATATATTTAAATTAACCTTATTTGTGGTTTTTCGCGTCTTTTATACATGTTTTCTTTTCTATCGTTTATCTTTCGCCACTTAGTGAATTTGAAAAGTTAGTTTAAAAATAATAATGAGTCAAACAAGCAAGTGAATACACATACTCCTAAACGATAGCAATATAAGGAAAGAGAAAACAAAATGCATGTCAGTTAAACTTTTTTATGAATAAATATAAATATTTAACATGCAATCAATGAATCTTATCATATCAATAACATATCAATATCATTGTATATTTGTACAGCCGTCAGAGGAGCATCATCCAAAAATTATAATATCACTTAAAGTACTTCAATATCATTATTCTTTTTCATATTCGAGCATAAGTACATTTGTATTCTCTCACTAGTGTCATTAAAGGTAACTCCATCATAGTCAAACATACACATACAATCACTCTACGTAGATTTTATTATTCACAATTTCATATCCTCAACATATAATAATGTACCGCATCAATTATTTCATAATCTATGACTATAAGCATTTGTATTGAGATGACTAATAAAATTTAATAATAGAAAAATCAATTTCATTAATCAAACATGAATAACAATCCATACAACTGGTTTAGAAGAGACACTATAACAATATTGTGACACTTAATTTGATAAGATTTGCCCTGACGTAAACTTTTCTAAAGTGGCAATCTAACCTGGTATTTATATTATAAAACTTTAAAATAAGTTATTATTTTATAAACTACAACAACAAAGCCTTAATCACACTACGTAGGGTCGGCTACATGAATCATTTTTTCTCCATTGTGTCCTATTTAGTGTCATATTTTCATTTAGTTCTAATAAATTAATATCATTTTTTATACAATAAGCCCAAGTCTTCTTAGGTCAACCTCTATCTTTCTTAACATAAGTCGAATCTAAAACATCTACTATCTACTATTCTAATCGGATCATCAGATGGTCGACGCTTAATGTGACCAAACCATCTAAGACGACTTTCTCTAATTTCATTTGTCATTGTTTACATTACAAAACTTTAAAATAAAATATTATTTTATAAACCATTAACATTACTTTATTTAAGTATTAAATTTTCATTCTTTACTTTATATACTGCTAATTATATGTCTATATAAATTCTTATTAAATATCTTAAAGTTATTAAAACTCACCTGGATAACACTCAATTGAGCCCTACGTGCGAAGACACTCCTTCCTCCTCTGCGCGATTCAGCCTACACTCGATCCTCCTAAGCCGCCACTCTTCTCTTCCTTTCTTCCTCTTTTATTCTTCGATGGTAAGCTAGGGCACACTTGAAGCTTTTATGCAAGCATAGAAAGCTCCTCAAAAGAGCTGCAACTTCTTCCTTGACTCCTTTAATCACGGCTTGACATAGCAGCGAACCACACGGGGCTACCTCCTTCCGACGCCATACTCCTCTCCTTCACACGCCTCTCAACTCCCAAGTAAATCAATCTCACCTCTCTCTCCCTCAAGTGTGTTTTTTCATAGTGCGAATGTAATTTCTTGCCTTCCGACCTTCTCGTTTCCCCTTTATTCAATTTCCCGACACTTAGTTTCAACTTCCAGACTCCTCGCTTCATCCTCCTTTTGCTCAGCTCTTCGATACCTCTCGCCTCCCTACATTTTCTTTCCCTCTCGTAACTGAAACGGGACTGTTATAGACTCACATCTTAATGCTAAAAAGGAGGAGACACTTGGAGAGATCAGCGACATGGAAAATGAGTATTGGCTAGTAAGCATGCAAGTAGCGAAGTGACAAGCACAATTTTGGAAAACAAAGAGTATGAGAGGAGAGGACGTAGATGGAGTGAGGTATGCATATGATGATAAGGGAGGGAGGAAGAGGGATCATAGCAGGGACTTCGGGATTGAAGAAGTTAGGAGAGCATTACCGTGAGATAAAAAGATAGAGAAAAGGAAATATGTGAGGCATGAGCAAGAGCTAGAGATGAACTATTGAGAAGGGGAGTTGCATGTTGAGAGGAGCGTTGCAAGTAAGGCTATCAGATAATTTTTTTTTTTTACTATTATTTTAAGTTTGGATGTATGAATGTATATATGTGTATATATGTATGAATATTCATGTATGTGTGTATATATATGTGTGTGTGTGAGTGTGTGTGTGTGTGTGCGTGTGTGTGCGTGCGTGCGTGTGTGTGCGTGCGTGCGTGTTTGTGTGTTTTTCTCTGTGTTTGTATACCTATGTGTCTACATGTGTGTCATTGTATCTGTGTAAGTAATAACGTAAGTACGCATCAGATCTCACTCAATTTATGTCATTTGCAAGTGTAAACTGGATGCATGTAAACTTTTTATTTTGCTTTTGGGTGGTGACAAAGGGGTGTTGACATAGGCAACACAAATGCCTTTTCTAGGTAATTGTGACCTATTTTTCATGAAATGAGTAAGATTTGAGAGATTTTTATTTTTGCGGTGCATTTCAAACAAAACTTCTTTGTCAGTGCATTTGTCCTTCATCATTATCATTGTATTTGATCTAATCGATTGAATTTATTGAGGGCTCTACTTCTATTGTATTTTTTTTATGTTGTAGACACATTATCACAATTAAATGTAACAAAAACATCTTGATATACATGTTGTATTTCAAAACACGTTGAATTAATTTTATGTGATACTATGCTTGACAATAGTCATTAAAATTGCCCATAAGTCAATTGAATTTGTATTGTTTGGTGACACATGTAGATCAACAAAAAAGACTAAATTTTCACATAAGGATGCATGCATACATTACTTACATAAAGATACAAATTTACAAGACAAACAATAATTAGTGCATATTAAATTATAAATGTAAATGCAACCCTCTCGCCAAAACATAAAATATCGCCAGTCTTTTTTCAAATATTTTTATGTTGGATAACGCTTGTCATTGCATCTGGAAAGACATTTAACTGTTTTTCCTTTTAAGCTCAAATTGGGCCTTTTCACATCTCAGATATAGTACCCATGTTATGCCAGTGTCTATAAAAATATCAAACACAAATAAACGAATTGAAAAGTAAAAATTCTCTTGAAAATTGCTGCAACAATGGCATGATTTCGAAAAATAAATAGATAAGACAAAGACAATGGCTTTACTATAAAGAGCCCAATTCCAAATGACCATAGTTTAAGACATCAAGCAACATAAAAATAGCAAACACAAAAAGAATTGAACGGTCCTATTTCTATTATAATATTGCTAAATAAGCAGTGAAAATATATTGCCCTATTGAATATAAAATGTGGCAAGCATACATAATTATAAATTTTGAGGAAATAATTCTAATTAAATGCGGTATATTCTGATTACATTAAATTATTTGTTTAGTTTCAAAAAAACACAAGAAATGCAAGAAAAATAAGACTTTGAACTGAAACTTGAACTATTTGGTGACGAGAAAACGGGAGGCGGAGCCAAAGCCACAGGAGAGGGCGATGCGCCACTGGAGCTGATACAGAGTCAGGGAGAAAGGAGTAGGCAAAGGTAAGACTAAAACGACATGGAGTTCCTCAATTCTAACACATGTACAATATACATTTATGGACCAATTTTAACACACAGGCTTAGAGTTCCCCTGGTCATCTCTAGCAAAACAAAACCAGGTGAATCTGCATTCAACCAAATGTAGGTAAGCATATAAAAGCAATATGAGCTACAAAATTCGACCAATTATGAAAATCAAAGCGATGATTGCAATAAATATACATGGCATCATAAGTCAAAATGATCCCAATAATCCTAAGTATAAATGTTGGGGGCACTCACCACCCAAAACACAACAAGACCACTGTGTGCCGAAGCTGAATAGCAGAAGAGAGGATAGCGCTCGAAAAAATGCCTGTTTTCAGGAACAGACGTTCCAGCCGAAAACGTACGGATATGTGGTTTTGTTCGCCGTGTTCTAGGGTTCGTAGCATTTTTTTTTTTAATTCGTGAAATTACATTGCATAAGATGGTCAGTTCGAGATAAACTAAGCTATAGGTATAGATTATTCATTAAACAAAACTTCTTCAATTCTCTAGCCTACGACGGTTGTTATGGACAAATTTTCTCTCTGAAATCTGGATGTAATTCTAAGTGCGGACTCCTAGTAATATACAATTATATGTGTTACATCAGACTCACCTAAAAAGTATTAAATTATTCATTAAACAAAACTTCTTCAATTCTCTAGCCTTTGACGGTTGTTATGGAAAAAATTTTCTGTCCGTAATCCGGATGTAATATGTGTTACATCAGGTTCACCTAAAAAATATTAAAGTGTAATTGTGGACTTTGCAATAATATCAAAATAACCTCGAAATAACTTCCACAGTTCCACTTCATTAACCCCGAAATAACCTCATTGAAATAACATCGTGAAGGTTATTTCTAGGTTATTTAGGTGTAATTGAAGTGGAATATATGAGTTTTTCTTTAATAAAACAGAAATAACCTCCACGATATTATTTCAATGAGATTATTTTGAAATTATTGAAGTAGAACCGCGAATGTTATTTCGAAGTTATTTATGAGTTATTTCGAGGTTATTGAAATGAAATATATGTGTTTCTTTTCAAAAATCTCAAAATGGTCTCGAAATAGTCTTCACTTCAATAAAATAACCTCCGTGATGGAGCACACATGATGACATATTATTGGAATCCACACATAGTGCTACGTCCGGAGTCCATACAGAAAAATTTTCCATTATTTTTTGGGCATCGGCATTGTTGATTTTTATTTTTGAAGTAAAAAAGAATTCTAAAAGAGAAATTTTATGTCCTTAAAATAAAATTGTTTAAATATATTTGCTTTTACTAAATATTCATTAAAATTATTTAGAACAATAATATTAATAAGTATATATATATCACACTCAAGCTATTCTCAATACTCAATTAAAAAGATGCATAAGCATCTTATTTTCTCGTTTAAACATACTTTAAATTTACTCTCATAAATATTATTGAATTTGTGGTTTATTTGTGTAAGATTTCTTCTAGCATTATCAAAAGAAATCACTACTCTATAATTAGATAATGTGGTTTAATCAAATATCAAAAGTTATAAGTCCATATTTTAATTAGGGACATAACCAAATTTAATACATTGCCGTGATTGCTCACCCTAAATATTGATATTTCCATAAGTAAGTTGATGTTATTGATTTTTTTTCAAAATTGAGGAGAATTTTAAAATAGAAACATGACTATATTTCTTAAAATAAATCTTTTTAAATAAATTATTTGGGTAAATATTAATTAACTTCATTTAGGATGACAATATTGTCAAGGAATATACATCTAGCTCAAAATATTGTCGATATCTCTCTCGAAAAAAAAAGAAGCATCATTTGTTTATGTTTTCATAACAATTTTACATTTACTCCCATAAACATTGTTGATTTCTTATTTTTATGAGATTTCTTCTTACAACATTGTATGAGTATCATGATGCTATAATAAAACAAAGTATTATAGTCAAATATTATAATTTAGGACAAGGCTATCTAATTTAGTAATTTTGTTTCCCTCCGTATAAAGCATTTTTTCTAATATTTAAAGAAGACATAATTGATTTAATTTCAAACAAAGTGTTTGCATGCTCTTAATAAGTGGCATGTTTGTATTGAAGTGTTTGCCCGCCTTCAAGAGAAAGTCATGTTTCAATGAAATTTTGCTTGTTCACAAAAGAAGGCTACCAGGAAAGTTGAATATCAATGAAGTGTGATAAATCTATTATAGGGAATTAAATCTTTGAAATCTAAGTTCATTTTGATAAAATCTAAATGTCAAGCAAAGGAGAGGTTTTTAAAAATAGGTTTAAATAAAGGTTAATCAATGATTAAAGCTTTAAACTTAATTCAAACTCGATTTGGACAAATTTCAAAGCATATTAGTGTAGCTTTGAACATGACTCGAAGCTCTTTAAAAAATTAAACATTTTCCCACCATTTACTAAACTTGTGAAATTTTATTTGAATAAACATGTAAAGATGTAAAAAACCATTTGACCTTTGTTTAAACTGAGTTCAAACTAATATTTTTATAGTAAAATTTTTCTTTGAATGAATCAAGCATCAATATTCTTATTACTTCCAAAAATGTTACTATTTTTAGTGAACAATTTCTTAAAAATTTGGCAATATTTAAGAAAAACAATAATGGTAGATTATATGAATATATTATTTTGATAATAATCACTTAGATATAAATGTATTTTGTCAAGAGAAAAATTCATTAGAATTCATTACTAAAGGTTTTCTAGCTAAATATCCATCACAAAATGAGATGTGTTCTCAAATAAACAAAGTGTCATAAAATTTGCCAAAATAGTGATAATTGATCAAAAATTTTCTAATCAATTTCTAGTTGATATAGTGGTGGCATTATTCTTCAAAAATTTTGGCCAATATTGTTGTTGATATGTTACCAAAAATTGATTAGAGAAATTTTAGCTGACATACTGCTGTTGATGCTCCTTTAATCATTCTTAATGAAACTTGTATATGAATAAAAAAAAGAATGGCAGATCATTCCTATATATTTTCAACACTTGCAGCAAACATGGTGGAGATATTGTTTGTTTGATGTGTTGTCCATCATAGATCTCAAAAGATTTATATTTAAATGGTAGGATGTGTCATCTGAAGAATAATATAATGCTATAAATGTTATGAATATTACCTTAACATAGATCTAATATCACTCGGATGAAGAAAATCTTCAAGATTTATAGGTTTACGGAACCAAGAGTTTTCCCTACCTTATTGGGGTAAGATAGGGGTTTTTTTTTTTTGGGTTAGGTGTCCCTACAAGAGGAAGCTCTTGTAATTAATTACATCTCAGGAGTTATGGCTCCCGAGAATACTCTCGATTAAATTTTTTGTTTATATCGTGCATGATTACTTGGTAAGTCTATGTGAGATTGAGTTTAGAACTTTATATTTGATAGACTTCAATTTTGAAAAGATTACATGGAATTTAAGGATTGAGACATATAGTTCAATAGCAGTAAGTCATGGAAAGACGAGGAAAAGGGTTGGATAACTATGTGAAGAAGGCTTGCCATGGGGATTGGAATAAATATTTGTTAAAAAAGAGGTTGACTTGTGGATTTAAAAATTTAGAGTTAGTTTGAAAGTTTTTTATTTTGATTATTTTATTTTGGGTTGATTGTTGGTTAAAAAGAGTTTGAGTTTGGTGATTCATTTAAAGTGAAAACTTGAGTTGGTTGGATTCAATTTTGTTTAAATTTTTGTTTTGAGTTAATTTATTTTGATTAATTAGGATTTATTTTAAGTTGTAAAGGTTACTTGTCTGAGGTGTATTTAAAGTATTTTTCAAGTTTGGTGTGAAGATGCTTGATTTGTTTTAGGAGTGTTTGAGTTTGTTTGTTTACTTATTTGAATTTTATTAAGGTTTTTTGAAATTTATTTTTAATGCTAATTAGCATTATTGGGTTTGTTTTAGGGTCATTTAAAATTTATTTGAAGATTTATTAATGTTTATTTGAGTTTATTAAGGTGTTTAAGGTTTGCCTTGAAATTATTTTATTTGCTTTATGGTTCTTAAAAGTCAATTTTACTTTATTTTAAGGTTGTTAAAAGTTGATTATGGAATTTTTTTAAGTTTGTTAATTTATTAAAGTTTGTTATAACAGCTAAGGTTTGTTGAATTTGTTGAAGTTTGATAAAGTTAGTTAAATTTTTTAAAGTTTATTAAATTTGAGATTATAGGTTTAAGGTGTTCTTTTAGTTTTGAGAAGTTTTAGTTGAATTTGAGGGTTTGAAGTTGAGTATTTGAATTTGAGGATTTAAAAGTTAAAGGATTGAATTTGAGGATTCGAATTATGATTGATAATGAAGGCTGACTAGATTAGAGGTTTGGATTTGATGTTGTGCGATTGAAGACTTGGATTTGAGGTTTTAACTCTTGGCAAAGGAGAATGATATATTAGAAAGATCTCTAAATGAAAGTGATTTCTTAACCTTAAAAAAAACCTAGACTATGAAGGAGGCTAAATGGGCAGACCAATCTAATTTTTGAGAATATCACCCACAACGATGATGTTCATGGCTTTACATTATCCCATGTGCATTATGATCCTTAGACTATTAACTAACCAGATAGTTAGTGGTTTCCACTATTATCATAGTGATGAAAAGTGTATATATATTCTTTCAATTAGGCAGTTTGAGGTATCTTTGCCAATAATCTTGAGTTACTTCATCCTAGGGCTCCTACATAATCCAAGGGGGTAAGGTTGTTTGTTTTATATGTCCTAGTCCTTAACACTAACTATTGGTATCTAGTAAAATAACATAAGCTTCTGCACTAGACTATTCCAGGGTGTGTGTAATCCTCAGTTTTATTTTAAGTTGGTCAACCTCGGGTTCACAATTGATATGCCTAGTTGTGGTTCATGTTATTTAAATTAGTGAATTTTTTATTTAATTTTGAGTTTTATATTTAATTCATGATTTTTTTATTCCTAGTTTTTAAATTTTTATAAAAATCAAATTTTTTTAGGTTTAAGCTTTGCATTTAATTTTCTATCAAATGTGTTCTTCATTTGATTTCTCTTTCCTAGGTTTAACTTCAAGTGTTTGGTTTACTGTTCTGTGTTGAATGTATACATTATGAAAAGTTTCATTCAAGTAGTTTATATTTACACTTTTCAAACTTTTCATTCACATGCTTATTTTACAAAAATTCTTACACATGAAAAAGATAGTTTTGTAAAATATGTTTGTTTAGTCATGCGGGGATATTATTAACATGTGAATGAACCTTAATGTGGGAAGTGTGCATGAATGAAATTGCTCAAGACTTATATGTTTAATAGACAAGCTTATAAATCACATGTTTTTGAATTAGAACATGTTCAATCATAAGCCATTCATATACATATGTATAAGTATTGCATAAGGTAACATATTCAGAAGGATTTGCAAAGTAATGTAATTTTGATAATGATTGGTGAGTTTATTCATTTTTTAAAAAGGTTTCAAATTTACTACAAAATATTGTCTCAAGGTTAGTCCTGTTTTAATTTTGTTTAAGTTTTAAGTTTTATTTTGAAATAGCTTTATTTAAGTTTCCTTACTTTGGAAGGTTTTGCTTATATTTGAAAAAGGTGATCTTTAAAACAAAACGTTTTATTAACATTTTGTTTTTTTTTTTCTATAAAAGTTTTATAATTCCTCTTAAATTTCTCTCTTAAAAGGTTGTTCATTTATTTTAAAAGAATTTATTCATTAGTTTTATTTTATTTTAAAGGTCTTGGCTATTTTTACCATTTATTCTGAAGGTTTTGATAAGTTTTAAGAGATTTTGTTTTTGAAGGTTTTTTATTTTTATTTTTGTCACTTTATGTTATGTGAAAAATTTTTATTAAGTTTCATTGGAAAATTTTTATTAAAGGTTTTTTTTTTCGAGAAATATTATATTTTATTTTCTTAAAAAAAAGATATGGTTAAGTTTTATTAAGCTTTGTTTATTTTTAAAAAGTTTTTTTTGTCAAATTTTATTTTTGAAATGTCTATTGAAGTTTTAAAGAGATTTTATTTTGAAAAAAGATTTTTATTGTTTGATTTTTGGAAAGTCTTTTTTAAAACAAGATTTTATCTTTCTTAGTTTTTTTGTTTAATGAAAATTTTATTATTTAAAGACTTAAGGTTGATTTGTTGATGAAGTCTCTGAGGAAATGGAGGTGGCGGTTTTTCCAAGTCAACTTTAAGTGGAGAAATAGGTCTCTCTAAGCCTTTCAGAGCGTCCTCTTCAGGCTCTTCAATTTATTTTATCTCTAGTTCAGTCTCTTTTTGAACTCTACCTTCTAATTTTCTTCCGCTTCTAACTTAAACAGCTTTTACTTGCTCTTTATTTTGGTCTTTTGGATTTACTTCAGCATTACTAGGAAGTGTTTTTTGGGTTCTATTACTTAATGAATTTGTTATTTGTCCCAATTGATTCTCAATATTTTTAATTGTAATTCCTTGACTTTGTAACTGATTTCCCATTTGTAACATCACTTCTTCTATAGATAACTTTTTCTCCTTAAATTATGGATTAATGTTAAAACCTGGAGGATAAGTTAATCTACAATTACTATTCTCTTGGTTGTTCCAGTTTCCCAATGAGTTTTCTTGATTGTTCCCCCATTGTTGACTATTATCACCCAGGTATTGTTGCAGTTAAAGTTGGGATGGTTCTTCCAACCTGAGTTATAATAATTTGAATATAGGTCTTTCTGTTTGTTGCTTTTGAAATTCAAAGTCTCTAATGATGCTTGAGAATCTAATATTTGGCCTAATGAATCATCTTCAATCATTGTAATTGGTTGAGAAAAAATTCATTCTAAATTGATCTAACTTACTTGAAATTGCAGCAACTTGATTTGCTAACATTGTAAAAGCATCATATTCATGAATATTAGCTACTTTCTTAGGATTTACCCTTTTATAATGCCATTAAAAATTATTAGTAGCTATCTCTTCAATTAAAGCATAAGTGTCATGAAATGGTTTTGACATCAATGAACCAACAACAACAACATCGATAATAGATCTAAAAGATCCAACTAATCCTTTCAAAAAGGTTTAAATTATTAACCAATCTGGTACAACATGGTGTGGAGACTTTTTAAGGAGTTCTTTAAATCATTCCCACGCTTCTTCAAACTGACAAAAAGATTTGATATCATTTCTAGGTTTCGTAGTTTTTCATGATGGAAAATATTTAGCAAGGAATTTCTATGCTAAATCACTCCAAGTTCTGATAGATCCAGGTGCTAACAAATTTAACCATATCTTAGCCTTATCCCTCAGTGAGAATGGAAAAAGTCAAAGTCTAGTAGCATCATCTGAAAATGTAGCACATAATTTTAGAAAATTGACAAGATGTAAATTTGGATCTTTAGTTGGTGCTCCCCCATGTGGATCTTCAGTTGGTGCTCCCACAAACTAATTATTTGATACCATTTAGATAATAGTGAGTTTAATTTCAAATGAATTTGCCACTATAATGGGTTTTTTAATACTACAATGAAGTTCATCCACCGTAGGGTTTGCATAATCTCTTAAAGGTCTAAACGCTTCAATATTTTAATTATTTTGATTTGGCATTTCTGGAAATTTTTTATTTTTCTCAGTAATTTTTAATTTTTAAATTTTTCTAATAGTTCTTTCTAATTCAGAATCGTAAGGCACTAGTCCTGTAGAACCTGAACTACGCACACATAAAATAAAATAAAAACACACAAATAAGAACATTATATCAAAACAACACTACAATATTCTTATAATGAATCTAAAAATTTAAATAAGATTTTATAAAAATAAAGTTTTTTCTTTCTAAAAATCTCTTTAAAAATTTTGCAATTCTAGTTAATTTACCTTGGAAACAGTGCCAAAAACTTGGTGTCGATTCTTTTTATAATGTCAATGCAATGTATGCGACTATATGCTTATTTCCATATTTATAATTCTTAACTTGCAACAAAGCCCAAAACTTAATCCCAAGCAAAAGCTAGGTAAATTCTAAATTTCAAAGCAAGTAAGAATACAATTATAATATTTAATATATGATACGGGATACTACACAAGTATACGTATCGTTATCAAGTAATATAGGCCTTTTTGATTAAGCCCCAAATATCGAACCCCCGGGGAAAATATAATATGCACTTTATAAAATAGGAGAAATTATATAATCAAAGTTTTACTTAGTGAAATTTTCTTTCTTAAACTCTAGATACAAAAAAAAAAAATGAAAGTTCAATTATTTTTGTAATTTTTGGTAGTTGAGAATAAAGTAAGAAATAAACTAACTTAACCAGATATGTGCAGGATTAAGGCAATATAAATAAAATATCTTTTTTCCTTATCATGAATTAATAACAATTATAGGAATTATGTTGTGGAAATATTCTAATTATGTTGTGTCAAATAAGAGCAATAATATTATTTTCCCTTACTAGAGATGCTAGTAAGGAAGATAATAGCTCTCACTCTAGAGTTCCCTCTTCTCCCTAAACCTGGGGGCTAACATCTCGTATTAAATCTTAAAACTATAAATCAAGTTGGGGGCTTTAGTCTGTTACTCTAAAGTCTTCTAATTCTACACTCTTCAAAGTTTATTTCCCTATATATTTAAAGTCAACCCTATGAACTACATTCTCATCCATGAAATCAAATGTGATTCTTACCATTTGTTGACTGAGACAATACCATCTCAAATCTTACATGTTCTCACAGCATGTATTAACATCTTAATTGGTCAAATCAAGAAGTAAATGAAGCACAAGGTTTAAAATCATCAAAAGTTCTTCCAACTTTAAATTCTAATACTTCACACAACTTCCCTCCAATACTTAATCATTTATTATTTTAAGGAAAATGGTAAAGAAATTACTTAGAATTCATGGGGAAAACACAGCCATACTTGAGTTTCAAAGTAAAAATCATGTGACCTCATTTTTGGTTGAGGTCTAGTTTTCCCTCTTTAGCAGCCTAGGGTCTAGCTATAAGACTTTCCTGTTGACTATTCCTAAAGGACTAGAAAAGGAACCCTCACCATTTGAAACTATAAACTCTTCTTTGCTCAACTTGAAGTTCCACATATTGGTCATAACCTCTAGTACTTAGTAGGTGGGGTCAATATGGAGGAGCTTAAGGGGAGTCCCCATAGGACTGCTTGGCCTTAGGGTTAAACCTCTGGCAAGTTCTTCTTGGTTGGTCTCACACACACTCCCACACACTTGCCCATTACACTTCCACTCATTATCCTAAGCCCAAACATGTTTAACTTTGATCCTTTGACCCTTTGGGAGACTCATGTAGATGGTCCCCTAGAACCATTAGCTATAGGCTAGAGCTTAGCTAGGACCAGGACATGGAGGACCCAAAGTATGGAATTATATTTGTCCATGGCTCAAGTATGATGATTGACACATCAATTTTACCAAAATACCCAACTTAACATTTTGCCCCCAAATCTACCCAATTTACCAAACTACCATTGAAGCCCCAAAAATTTCCCAAATTAGCCAAAATACTAAACTTTGTTTAAAAATCATCGCAAACCATTTGAAACTACCCAAATTACCCAAAACATCCCAAAAATTTAAAAATTACCAAAATGCCCCTGATTTTGGCCAAAATTACCAAAACACCCCTAGTGACCCAAATGGTCCCAAAACCTTCAAAATCATTTCAAATATCCCCAAAATCAATTTGGACCACTCCATTGAGCTCAATTTGACTAATTTGACCTATTTTGACCAAAAGCCCCAAATTGCCTTTAATGGCCCAACTACCCCAATTCACCCCAAATGTCCACCAATTTGATACTAATCTTCCTCAATTTCAATTCCAAACTCAAAATCATCATGTTCAAGCTTGATTAAAACCAAATCTAAGCCTAAATCACCCACATTTGAATCTAATTTCAACCCAAGTAAAAAAAAAGCCCCAATTTGACCCAAAACCTAAATCCCACTCAATTGAACCCCCAAATCTATCCAATTACCCCAGTTCTACATCATAAACTCTTCAAAAAATTTATCCATATCAAATTGAACCTTCAATTGGCCTTGTGCAAGCCTCAATTTCACTCAAAATCAACTTGGACCAAAACCCCCAATTTTGCCTCAAATTAGCCATGTCCCCAAATTCTACCAAATTGAACTCCATACCCCTAAAATTTCCACTCAATTAATATCCATTACTCTTCATGACAATTATTAGGACCAATTTGACCCATTAATTGGGCCCTATCAAATTGGGCCTTTGCCAACCTCTAGCCTAACTGAAACCCAAGTCTAACCCAACATCCCAAAAATTGACCATGAGTCAAAATCCTTCAAATTAAACTTCCAATTTTTTTATAAACTCCTTGTGACAATAATCTACATCATTTTGATCAATAAATTGAGTCCAATGTCATGATTAACCCAACCTAAACCTAACTTCAAGTGAAAACATGTACCAAAGTTGACCAAACCAAGCCAAATTGATCAAACCAAAGCCACTATAGCCATCATTTGGACTCTAGTGACCAGGCTAGACCCACCTAGCCCATCCTACATGAGCTATGGACCAATGGTCCCTTAATTTAGGGGATTTCACCCCATTTTTTGGCCTAAACTTAAATATCTTTGCCATCATCACTTAACATTAGGAGTTAACCATCATTAGCCACCCCCTGGACTCCATGAGCCCAGAAATGACTTAACTCTGGCCAGCCACCATCTCAATCGCCAGAAATAGCCAGCTAAAGAGGGCCCCAAGTGACCAAAACCCAAAATTAAACTTCTCTAAGTTGACTAAGTTCTATTGGCCATTAGAGCTTTTCTTCTCTCCACCTCAGCAAGTCATTGCACCCCCCAACAACCCTTGAGCTCAGCCAGTGGCCATGGATATAAATTGACCCCTTCATGACCAAAGGGGAGAGTGCCTAAAATCTTAGGAAAACTCTGTCAAAATCTCATCATAACTTCTTTAAACCTTCCTAAGTGCAACCCCCTTGCTCTCAGCCACCCATAGCCACCACTCAGGGCCAATTTCACCACTGAAATTTGTCCTAAAACCAAGACATATTTCTCCACTCCACCACAGTGCACCGGACTTCAATTAAACTTGCACACACCATCCCCAGGGCGAGAGGACCCCTGAGTGAGAGGAGTTGATCCCCACAAAAGCCCCATCACAGAGAGCCTCTAACCTAGCTTTAGACCAACAACTAAAATCGACATTGGTCAAAATCATTCCTAGACAATTTACAATAGCCCAGGAGCTCATCTGAATGTTCGTTGAACTCTCTAAAGCTTCTCCAACCATCTAATTGAGGCCTCCCCTCTCAGACAAAGGTATTGAGCTCTCTTCTTAAACTGAGCTTAATTTGATTCTCCATAAGTATATACTATATTTCATGCTTGATCAACCATATAGATAGGTTTGTCATGAGTAGATGAAGGTGTAGGAACAAACCCCATGTAATTTGGTTGAGTATTGAGAGAGATCTTAACGTTTGAAGTTTAACGGCTCTCGGAGATTGGGGACGATGAATAGATGTCGTCCGTTTTTGCATTTATTCAATGGACGATCGTGATGGAGCCAGACAAGGAGACGGTATGCGAACTCAGGACGCGTGACGCTGAGGTGGCTGGCGGCGTCGAATGGCGGAGCGACGCGTGGCTTTTCGGAGTTGTCGTAGAATGAGTTGGATAAGTAGATAAATAGGGATTTTCTTGATTTATTTAAATACCATAACTTTAAAAATTCATAACTTTTTATAGAAAAATCATAAAAATAAATTAAAAATACCCACTTACTCAGTGAACAGAGGAGAATAATGTGAATGAAAAATATAACTTATTTATTGACTCTCTGATTTTTAATTAATTAAATACTCTTTGTGGTATTTCAATTTATTTCCATTAAATATTGCTCACCATAGCTTGAGATTTTTAAGGCTTGTTTCTTATGATAGAGGGGTGGTTCTCTGATTTTTCCAAGGTTAGAGAGCATCTCTACGTTTGTAACCCTAATTTTTTAGCTTGTATGACTATTTTGGATTAAATTAATTATATAAAGTAAAATATCACTTGGAAAATTATGGGATAAATTTCATTAGGTTTCTTGTGGACAGAAAACTTTAGGAAAAATGTCATGACGATTTAAATAGTTTTGTACATTTCTATAGTTGATAAATATTTAAAATTTGTATTAATTTATTTAAATTAAATATTAATAAAAAATTAATAAAGTGAATTCCACAAAGTTTAGAAAAATCATGTTGACTTACTGTAAAAATTTAAAAATTATTTGATTAATTTTGAGCACTAAAGTTGATTTTATGAGACAATTTGTATTTTTATACAAAAATAACTATATTAAATTAAATACATTTAGAAAAATTATGAAAAGTAATTTTCTGAGTTCCTTGTGATCAGGGGGACTTAGGAAAAATAAAAATTATTTTAGAGAAAATACTTCATTTTTTGAACTATATTTTAAATTAAAAACAATTAAAAATAATTAAAGTTCCAAAAATACAAAAGTGTTTCAAAATGTGCCTAATAGTTTCTTGATCACTTGGGACTCATTAATATACTTAAAATATTTTTCTTGATTTTCTTACCCAATTTTTCTAAGTTAAAAATAAATTTTTAAAGACCTAAAATGTAATTTTCTTATTTTTCATAAAAATAATTATAATAAATAAATTAAAAATCATAAAAATATAAGAATTATTTCCTTGAGTTCCCTGAACTCATGGAGATTTAATAAAATATAAAAAATAATTTTGTAATTAAAACATATTTTTCATTTAATTAAATTACTACAAAAATCAATAAACAATTATAAAATTAAATTAACATTTAATAAAAAATCATGGAATTTTTCTTATGTGTTTCTCTAGTCCAAGTGAACCTCTAACATTTTTCTCATAAACCAAAAATGTTGTTTTGATTGATTAAACAAATTAATATTAAAAATCCTATTTTCTGAGTTAAGATAATTATTTAAATTAAATTAAATTTTGAAAAACCACATTTTCTTCTCTGATGTATTAATTGCCCCATGGACAGGGTACTCGTAAAATTTCAAAGTCATTTGGATTATTCTTAATGAGTTATGAGTGGAGAGCCCCAAGGGCAAAATGGTCATTTTAGATTCTTGTGTTTTAACCAAAATATAGGATCAATCAAAGGGAAAATGGGTAATTTTGATCTTAATGAGTACTCTTGGATGATTGAAATACGATGGGTTAAAAAGCAGAAACAAATTTTCCACCTTTCCATAATAAGAACAAAATTATAATTTTCTAAATTATCGGGATTTCGAATGAGATGATTCTGAAGTGATGGGCTTAGGCTAGGAGGATGAGAGTTTGCTTATTTTAATACCACAATTGATGATAATATGATATTTCAATAGGGATATGTATCACATAAATTAAAATTTTAATGATTGCACATTCTCCCATTGAGACTACTAAGGGCTTGGTAGTGATCTAGGTTTGATATTTAAACTTCTTTGATGGGGTTTATAAAAGAATAACATGATTGATGATAAGTAATTTTAAACACTACGAGCCCTATTTTAGTGGTGGGTACAAAATTATTAATGACTTTAACTTGCCTTAGGAGCATTAGCTGAGTACCCTGTCCTTGGGATAATTAAAATGTCAAAGTTCACTGAGTAGCAAGGTAACCCTTTTAACTTGGCTTTGGATGATTAATGGAACGATATGATAAGTTCAAAATGAACTCAAAATGTTTCAAGAGATCTTTAAAGCAGTTCAGGGTCATTCCCCAAGCACTTTGGAATCTCTTAGATATTTTGAAAGATAAATTGAACTTATTATATTTTGTTCTAAAATCTTCAACTAAGATCTTTTGAGACTCAATAAGTCATAGTTTGGAGTCTGCTATGTACACATTCATCTACTCTTGCAATTTATTTATATTTTTACAAAATTATATACATGTTTCAAAATCAAATCTTTCTGTTGGAATGTCAAGAAGATGACAGATAAGCTTTTATAGTGTTATTCAATTTCTTTCATTTTACTTTCTGCAATTTAGTTTTGCTGAAAAATATTATAATTAATTGGTTGTACATTTTTCTTTACTTGCAAAAATCAAAAGCTTTTTAAAAATTAATCAAAATTTTCAAAAACCTAAAACAAATTGCTACAAAGGTAACTATAAATCTTTTGAAATGCCACTAAACATAAAACATCCTTTTGAATTTACGGGAGTCCCTTGGAGGAGGTAACCCACCATTGCTAACGAGATCTCCCCGGTTTAAATGGGTTTCACAACTTGTTTAAGCTAAGTAAATTCAAAAAAAAATAGTGATACTAGAACAAGGGAACCATGAGATCCTAACCGGTGTCTCCTAATCAACTTTAAGCCCCCCCCATAATGATTGAACTTTAAACTTGACATTTAAACCTTTAAACCTTATACTTTAGGATTGCTACTTTACCGAGGAGCCTGGAGCTAACTTTGTGGGCAGCCTTCTACAACAGCAATCTACAAGAGCAATCTGCAATAGCATGAGGATCTACAACAACTTATCTTTCTTAGAATTAAACAACACAAGCCATAGAATTTCGAGGTTCTCTGCTTAGTGCGATATAAATTCTCAACTCTCTCTTTTGGCCTTTGCACAATCATATTATGCAATTGAATGGGTAATATTGATCGTAAGTCGTTCTAGGTTTCTGAGGTTATCATTGGTCACGACCTAAATCCTCACATCTTTCAAGCTATTTATGCAACCGTCTCGCATAAATGTAAGCCCTAATTAATAAAATTAGCAAGATAAAACATTCAATAATTCTTCTATCCAAAATTAAAGCCAAATAGTAGGATAGCTTGGGAAGTTACCGAGGTTCTCCTCATGATCCATGACATCCTCTAGTTCCTCTTCATTTGGATTTCATAATAAATGTTACAAGTTTGAGCCATTCCCCTTTCCCACCTCTTTGTCTGATCTTTTGAAAAGTCCTATCCCTTTGAATTCTTGAAGACAATGTCCATTTTTCTTAGGTGACTTCGATTATCTAAGATGTAATTAACTATAGAAGCTTGCCCTTATAGGAAGCTTTTAAGAACCCAGCTTAATATAAACCCTATTTAATTTTTTGTATTAAATAGGGTAGCTTGTCAGTTAACATAAAAATGGTTTTTCGTAGACTTAAACGGATGTCATAAATTCTTTAGCTTATTTAATCGAGTCTCGCTAGTTAATAATGTGTTTACCCTTCGGGATAGGTGCATTGCTTGCGGTATTGGGCTCATTTATTTAAACTACTAAGGATATGAGATCAGTTCGGTCTTGTATTTTTAAAATCTAAAATTCTACTTTTCTCAAATTATATATATATAAATTAAATTAAACTAGGCGTCGAGATATCCATTCCGGCGACTGAAAATTTCTAATTTGGCAACCGACACATGCCCACAAACAAGAAGTCTAAATTAAAACCAAATGTAGTCACAAAGATAAAACTTATCTCAAATTCCTCTCCACAAAATGTCTTGAATTTCCTTTGAATCTCTTCTTTCACTCACAATACAAAATACACTCAAAATAAAAGAGAAATGGTGGGCGGTGGCGGTGGCAGCGGCGACGTGGTGGTTGGCACTGGTCGGTCTGGATGGATGATGATGATGATTGGATGATCCAAGTCTTCTTTAATAAAAATCCAAAAGGTGCCTTGGTGTCTCTTTAAAATCTGTCTTCATTTAATGAATCTTCTAGAAGTTACTCCTTTCAAAAGCCAATTGAATAAATTTTCATGTCCATTAACTATTTCCCACATTTTTACCAAGAGTTTCTTCAAACACCTCTTTAAAAATTCATCCAAATTCAATGAATCATCAAATAACTACTTCTGGCGCTTAAGTGCGGGGTACTTGGTTCTTAAGTGCGGCTCTCTCTATTTAACTGGAGCGTAAACACCAGTCCTGTGCGCTTAGGAGCCACATTTCATTTTTGCACCTTCTTCATTTTTGCTCTAAATTTGATCATTTTTCACTCCTTTTACCATTTTTCATCCATTTGATTGTACTTGAAATAAAAACTCACAAATACCTTTCATTAAAGCTTAATATCTCAAAAATAGGTTTAAAAATGTGTATATAAAGACTATATATTTTAGGTGTATCATCCATCAATTGAAAAACCTCCTGAACTTGAATTAAAGTTACTTCCTAAACATTTAAAATATGTCATTTTAGGTGATTCCTCAATATTATCAGTTATAATTTTCTCAAATTTAATGGTAAAAGAAGAAGAGAGTTTAATAAAAACTTTGAAAAATTTTAAGAAAGCTTTTGGATGGACAATTGCTGATATTAAAGGAATTTGTCCTTCAATTTGTATGCATAGAATTCATATGGAAGATAACTGCAAACCCTGGGTAAACCCAGGGATGATCCTCAAAGGAGATTGAATCTTCTAATGAAAGAAGTTATTAAGAAAGAAATTTTAAAGAGGTTAGATACTGAAATTAATACTTGTGATGTCCTAAGAAAGGAGTAACTGTGACTGTGAATAAACATAATGAGTTAATACCAATAAGACAAGTCACATGGTGGTGAATATGCAATTGCATGGGTTAGTCCAATTCAATATGTTCCTAAGAAATGAGAAGTGACTATGACTATGAAAGAACATAATGAGTTAATACCAATAAGACAAGTCACATGGTGGTGAATATGCAATTATTATAAAAAATTAAATCTCGCCACTAGGAAAGATCATTTTCCACTACCCTTTCTAGATTAAATGTTGGATAGCTAGCTGGGCATAAATACTTTTATTTTCTGGATGGATATACTGGTTATCACCAAATACAAATAGCTCCTGAGGAACAAGAGAAAACAAATTTTACGAGTCCTTATGGTACATTTTCTTTTAGAAGAATGCCCTTTGGTTTATGTAATGCCTTTGCTACAGTTCAAAGATGTATGATATTTATTTTCTATGATTTAATTAAAAAGGGAATTGAAGTTTTTTTTGAATGATTTTTCAATATTTGTAACTTTATTTGAATCAGGTTTAGAACATTTATCAAAAGTTCTTTAATGTTGTGAAGAAACAAATTTAGTCCTTAATTGGGAAAAATGTCAATTTATGGTAGATGGAGGAATTGTTTTAGGAAATCATATATTTTTTTATTTAGAACTGAATGTGTTATGCATACTGATCATTCTGCTATTAATATTTAATGAAAAAGAATGATGAAAAACCAAGACTGATAAGATAGATTCTTTTAATGCAAGAATTTTACTTTGAGATAGTAGATAGAAAGTGAGCTAAGAATCAAATTGCTGATCATCTGTCCAGTCTTGAATTAAAAAATTACTATATTTTGATAAAAAAATTAATGAACATTTTATAGATGAAGAATTGTTCAGTATTAATGAGTGGTGTATTACATCGTATGCCAACATTGTGAACTTGATTGTTAGTGATATTATACTCTATGGTCTGACATACCAACATAAGAGGAAATTTTTATCTGAAGCTAAGACTTATTTTTGGGATGACCCATTTTTATATAAAAAAGGAAAGAATCTAATTATTCGAAGATGTGTGCTTTTAGAAGAAAATTATGAAATTATCCAAAAATGTCATAATTGTGATTTTGGGGAATATTTTGGTGTTGATAAAACATCATATAAAATTTTTCAATCTAGATTTTATTAGTCTACAATCTTTAGAGATGTTAACGCTTATATCAAAACTTGTGATCAATGTGAATAAGTAGGCAATATTTTTAGGAGAAATGAGATGCCCCTCAATTATGTGTTGGAAGTTGAGATATTTGATGTTTGGGGATTAGATTTCATGGGACCATTGATAGCAACTTTTGGAAAATTATATATGTTGTTAGTAGTAGACTATGTATCTAAATGGATAGAAGTTGTTGTTTTACCTCGATGTGATGCTCAAAGTGTTTTGAAGTTATTAAAAAGGAATATATTTTATAGATTTGGGATGTTGAGAGTGATCATAACTGACTGGGGAAGTCATTTAAAAAATGCAATAACGGAGAAATTATTAGAGAAATGTCATATCAATCATTGAATTTCTTCTACTTATCACCCTCAGACATGTGATATTAAAAGAGTATTCGAAAAATCTGTGAATCCAACAAAAATAGATTGGTCAGTCAAACTTGATTATGCTTTGCGGGTTTATAAGACTGCATATAGAACTCTTATAGGATTGTCCCCATATAAGCAAATATTTGGGAAAGCTTGTTACTTACTGGTTGAACTTGAACATAAAGCATATTGGGATATTAAGGAATTTAATTACAATTTAAAGGATGATGGTGAGAAAAGACTACTGCAATTAAATGAGCTTGAAGTGATAAGGAATGAATCTTATAAGAGTGCTAAGATTTACAAAGAAAAGATGAAGATGTGGCATGATCAGAAGATTCTTACTAAAAATTTTGAGCCAGGGCAACAAGTTTAGCTATATAATGCAAGATTAAAATTATTTCGAGGAAAACTTAGTTTCAGGTGGACGGGTCTATTTTTTGTGATAAAAGTTTATCCATATAAAGTTATGGATATCAAAGATCCTAAAACTGAGAAAATATTCAAAGTGAATGGTTACAGACTGAAACCCTATTATTTAAGGGATCAACTTAAATTAAATGATCTTTTGTTGTTGGGTCAACCAGAATAAGGACTGGTTACGTCGGGCTGTCGACAGTAAACCAAGCGCTTTATGGGATGCAACCCATTTATCAGTGTGTTTCTGTTTTAAATGTTATTTTATTGTGTTTGATTAAGAAAATTTGGTAGTATTTTTGAAGATGTATTGATTTAATGATGATTCTATGACCTTAATAGATGACTTAGATGTGTTAGAATGTGTTTTTGGACGTTACACAGACCTGTACTAAATTAAGCACCAACGCTTAAGCGCCAACATTCAAAGCTTAAGTGTGTCAGTTCACAAAACATGCTCAATTATGTTTCTAGAAGAATTAAATGTGGTTTAGTAAGTTTAAATGTGGTTTAGTGGTTTGAGAATGTGTGTGGTGGGTATAGGCTTCATCCAAGACCTATAAATAGTATGGAATGAAGAGAATTCTCACCCCACTTCAAATTTTCATCCTAAATTCTAACTGAAGAGTGTGAGAACTAATACAATGTCTTCTTGAGAGATTGAAATGAAGAAGAAAGAAGAAGCCATGAAGAAAAAGTTCGTTAGTCAAAGTGTGCAAGAGCTATATAATGGATTCCAAGTCGTTAGTATAGAAGGAATAATAGAGAAGGTTGCAAAGATTGAGGTTGTGTGTGGCTTAAATTGAATCAAAGGTGAATGAGATTAATGCACATTTGGAGCATATTGGATGGCAACTTGTGATGCAATTTAGTCATACAAGTTTTATAGAAGAAGCAGACAAGGCTGTGTATTTGAAAAATAAATGGATTGAAGAAGACTCAACTAGAGTTCTTCACCACCATCTGTTCTATCAGATCTATATTCCAAATGCCCTAATAGAAAATAATGAAAGGCCAGATTATGCTCCACTGGATGGAGAATGCAATTAAGTTCTAGAGTCTAGTTGTTTGTTTGATGTTAGTGTTTGTTTGTTTTAGATGTTTTGATGTTAGTGTTAAGTTTGATTTATATGTTTTAATGTTAAGTTTGTTTAGTTTATGAAATATGTGTTTAGAAGTTATCTCATGCAAGACTCTTTGGATTAAGAAATTATGTATCACAAGTGTTTGTATTAGTTTGTAAATTAATATAAGTATTTGTTTGTGTGTAAAATTTTGTGTTGAATCAAGTTTGTAAAAATTGGTGAATTTTGATAAAGAGGAGAATTTAAAGGGAAAAAATAGATTTAGGGGTGGTTGACTTAGGTTAGATGTGCATTTCACTTAAAATCAAAAATATCAAAATTCTTGTCCTCGTGCCTAAGAGCCAAAACCTCGCGCTTAAGCGCTGGACTACCCAAGAGATAGGCACCTAAGCACCAAGCCAGTTGAGTTTAAGTGCCTGTTCACTCAAATAGAAAAACACCATTTCTTTTCCAACTTCATCTTCTTCCTTGAGATTTCACGATTTTGGGACCTGTGGCTCCTTCTTAAGTGACGATTTCTTTGTGGAATTAAGCTAAATTTGTTAGATTTCTTATTCTCAAGGTAAGAGTTTCACTTCTATGTAAAACAAATTTATTTCACCAAGTATTTTGAATACATTGGGGATTTATCCAAAAATCTCTATTCACGGTGAAAATTTGAAAAAAAACCTATGGAAAATACAAAGAAATGATAGTTTAAGCTTTTGGAAGCTAAGTTTAGTGATTTAAACTTTAGACTAGGATTTATTGTAAAATTTATGTGATTTTTAGAAATGTCACCAAGAATGAAGAGAATCAAGGGGAAGTCCAACTTCGATTCTAGTAAGTTCATTAGTTCGAAAGCTCGGGACAGATATACTGAAGCGATGTGATGCGGGTGGATTTAGAGTGTTAACTTTGCAAATATTTTTCAATATTACAAATCAATATTACAAAATACACACAACATATACAATAGAAAATATGCAAATTAATCCCAACAAAATAGCTTCAGTTAAAATTGTTTATCTTTTAAAAATAGTTAAACTACCAAATCACCTTTAAAAATAATGCAAGTATATGTATCACTCAAATGATAAAGGGCTCTAATGGAGTCCTAGATATCAATCCCACATGGAAGTTGGAAATGCCTATAAATAAGTTCTTAAGATTATAATGTAAAGTACAATTTTTTAAACTATAAAAAGTAAAACGCTAAATTTCAAAATTAAGTAACAAGTGAATGCTAATTAAAATGCAGTTGAAAGACAAAGTTAACTAAACTAAATGCTAAACTTTCTGAAGTAAATTCACGAAAATTAAACTAAGTTTTTGTGAAGGAAAGTTCAAATTTAAGAAAGCATTCTTCCCCTTTACAATGAGTTTAAGGATAGTCAAGAAATTAAAATCATTTTAAAATATTTATAAAAATGGTTTTGTGTCAAATAAGAACAATCCTACTCTTTACCCTCTTCTGAGTGCATAATGAACATTAAATAATCCAGAGTTTGGTCTCTAATTCTGTTGTTAGGCTGGGAGGACATTGGCTGCCACTCTAGATTTCCCACTATTCCCTCACCTGAGGGCTAACAATCTTGCATCAGTTTCCAATTAACTGGACCAAATTGGGGATTTTAATTTGTCACCTTAAAATCTCTAATTCTGCATCCAACAAAGCATATTTCCCTATTTATTTCACCCAACCTCATGGATGAGATACTGTCCCATGAAATCAAATGTGATTCTCCCCTATGTTTTAGAAATCATAGCCCTTTCAGAACGTATATTTCTCAACACATTTTAACATTTTAATTGTTCAGATCAAAAATTAAATGAAGATTGGAGTTCAAATTATCACAAATTATTGACATTTAAAATCGAATAAAATAAAATTAATTCTTCACAAAACCATATCTTAAAGTAGGGAGAAGGATAAAGAAGACTACAAATAAACTAACTCAAGAAGATATCAATCTTCATTGCCTTCCTCATCATCATCATCATCATCGTCTTCTTCTTCTTCTTCTTCTTCTTCATGAATTGGAGCATAAGGAGTGAAGCTGGGAAAAGTAAGAAATTCCACATTGTATTCACCCCTAAGATATCTCACCATAGCATCCTCAAAAGCTATATCATGTTGAATTCTCCTCTGCTGATACTCATCATTATAAGAATTTCTTGCTCAATTCTCTCCAATTTGGTTATGAATATTTATTATATCCAATTTTTGGATCATGATTTGGTCCATAATGTTCTCAAGTGATGCAGGGCAATTGGAGAGATTGGAGCTAGATGCTCCAAATTGAAACGTACATTCTCAGTTGATGCATGGCAAAAAAACTTACATTCTGAATCAGTCCTTCAATTTGAAATCTGGAAAAATTAATGTGTTGGCGCAAGATGTGCCAGATTTGACGAAAGATGCTCCAAATTCCCGAAAACGCCAAGTTGCCTAAAAAATCACGAAATTACACAATAAAATTCTATGCATACAAATTGAAGGATTGATTCCTTTAATGTTAGCTAATGTCCATCCAAAGGCTTTCTCATATCTTTTCAAAGTTTCCAACAACTGTTGTTCTTGCTTATCAGATAATTCTGAGGATACTATAATAGGTAATGTAGATAAATCTCCTAAACATTTGTGCTTCAAATGTGTAGGAAGTGTTTTCAGTTCTAGTTCAGGAGGTTTCTCCATAGATGAAAGCAAATTATTTTTGCTTTCTGTAGGGTCTAACATTTCAATTTTTTCCTAAACAAAACCCAAATCTTCTTTACTCACTTCAATAAATTCATTTTGAATTTTATCCTCATCTTGATATTCCTCATGTTCCTTTTCAAATTCTCTTTCAAATGTCTTTTTGAAATATTTATGGTCTAGATATTCATTAATATCCTTTCTGAAGCATTCAATCTCTTGCTCTTTTGCAAGGTATCTCAGATTTTGCAATATTAAATGTAACCTCTTGATCACTAACTCTCAAAGTTAGTTCTCCTTTATGCACATCTATCAAAACTCTTTTGGTGGCAAGGAATGGTCTTCATAAAATGATAGAAATTTCTTTATCTTCCTCCATATCTAATTTAATAAAGTCCACAGAAAAGATACATTTATCAACTTTTACCAAAACATCTTTTATAACTCCTTTAGAATAGGTAATTGAACAATCAGCTAACAGAAGAGTTACAGTTGTATGTGAAATATCTCCTCAGCCCGACCACCTAAAAATTGATAATGATTAATACTGGCTCCTAAATCACATAAAGCTTTTCCAAAAAATCTTTCGCCAATAACACAAGGAATTGTAAAACTTCCAGGATCTTTAAGTTTTTAAGGAAGCTTTTCCTGAATTATAGCACTACACTCTTCACTAAGTGCAACGGTCTCATTTTCTACAAACTTCCTTTTCTTATTAAGTATATCCTTCATGAACATCACATAGCTTGGAATTTCTTCCAAAGCTTCAACAAATGGAATTTTTATCATTAATTTCCTCAATATTCTAAAAACTTTGAAAATTGGTTATCTCTATGTTTCTACTTCCACTTAGTGAAGAGTGTAGCGCTATAATTCAGAAAAAACTTCCTTAAAAATTTAAAGATCCTGGAAGTTTTACAATTCCTTATGTTATTTGAGGAAATGGAGGTGGTGGTCTTTCTACAGTGATTTTCATTGTTTAATAGCACATTCTGACTCAAAATGAAAATGTTCACCAGATTTCTCATTTTCCATCTCATCTTTTTAACTTTAAATTCCACTACTTTTTTATCTCTGTTTTCTAATTCTTTTCCACTTCTCAGTTCAATAGCCTTAATTTGTTCTTTATTCTGTTCTTTAGGATTTACTTTAACATTACTATGCAACATTCCTGAAGGTCTATTGCTAAGTGCGGTAGCAATACATCCCACTTGATTTTTAATATTTCTAATTGCAGCTCCTTAACTTTATAATTGACTCCCATTTGCAATATCAATTCTTCCATTGAAAATTTTTTCTCCTTACTCTGTAGATTATTAAAACTTGGAGGGTAATAAGGTTTATAAGTTAGATTTCCTTTATTGTTGGAGTTTTTCAATGGGTTCGCAGTGTTGTTTCCCCTCTAAAGATTTGCAACATTAGGTTTATTGTTACTCCAACTAAAATTTGAATGATTCTTCCAACCAGGATTATAATAATTGGCATAAGGATTATTTGAATGATTATTTATTGCATTTAAGCTCTCATAAGAAGATTGAGATTATATCATTTGTCCCAATGAGTTTTCCTTGATTTTTGGTGATGTCTGAGAATAATTCATTCCATATTGATCTATCTTCTTTGATATGGCAGCTATTTGCGCAACTAACATAAATATTGCAATAGAATCATGAATACTGGCTACTCTTTTTGAATTTACCCTTTCAGAGGGCCATTGAAAATTATTAGTGGTCTTTTCTTCAATTAAAGAATATGCTTCATTAAATGGTTTTGACATTAATGATCCACCAGCAGCAGTGTCAATTATCAATCTAAGAGATTCAACCAGTCCATTATAAAAAGTTTGAATTATTAACCAATCTGGCAAAGCATAGTGTAGAAACTTTCTATGGAGATATTTAAATCTTTCCCAGGCTTCATAAATGATTTTTCTTCAAACTCACAAAAAGATGTAATATCATTTCTAAGCTTAGCGGTTTTTGAAGGTGGGAAATATTTAGATAATTTTTTTTTTATAAATCTCCCCATGTTCTAGTAGATCCAAGTGTTAACTAGTTTAACCACATCTTAGCTTTATTGACCTTAGTGAAAAATAAAAAATTCTAAGTCTGACGACATCATTCAACACTCCATCATATTTAAAACTAGCACACAATTCTAGAAAACTAGCAATGTGTAAAGTAGAATCTTCAGTTGGTGTTCCCCCAAACTGATTGTTTTGAACCATTTGAATAATGACGGGTTTAAGCTCAAATGAATTGACAGCAATGAATTTCATCTGCTGTAAGATTAGCATAATCTCTTAAAGGTCTCTGATGATGTTCATTTTCATTTCCAGCATTACTTAAATTGTAAGACATTTTATTAATATGATTTATCTCTTTTTTTGTTTTCAAATTTTTCTAATAGTTCCTTCTAACTCAAAATTGTAAGGTACTAAATTTTCAGATCTTACACTACACATAGACCAACACAAGTAATTTAAAATAAGAAAATACACTTAAATAAGAAAATATTCAAACTAAACTACCAACACTTTTCTTTTTTTTTTACTTTTGATAATAAGAATACTATAAGTTATAAAATAACTTATTACTACTTTTTGTTACTTCCTCGGCAATGATGCCAAAAAATTGATGCGGGTGGATTTAGTGTGTTAATTTTGACAAAGTAGACATGACAAATACAATAGCAAATATACAAATTATTCCCAACAAAGTAGCTTTAGTTAAAATAATTTTATTGTTTAAAAATCTTTAAACTGCCAAATCCCCTTTAAAAATAATGCAAGTATACGTATCGCTCAAGTAATAAAGGGCTCTAATGGAGTCCTAGATATCGATCCCACAGTGGAGTTGGAAATGCTTATAAATAAGTTCTTAAGATTATAATTTAAAGTACAATTTTTAAAACTACTCAAAGTACAACACTAAATTTGAATATTTAGTAACAAGTGAATGTTAAATAAAATGTTGTTGAAAGATAAAGTTAACTAAACTAAATACTAAACTTTCAAAAGTAAAATTACGAAAATTAAACTTGTAACGGAAAGTTCAAATTTAAGAAAACATCCTTCTCCTTTACAATAAGTATATGGATTGTGAAGAAATTAAAATCATTTGAAAATATTTATAAAAACTGTTTTGTGTCAAACATGAGCATTCTTATTCTTTACCCTCTTCCGAGTGCATAAAGAACATTAACTAATCCAGAGTTTGGTTTCAGTGGTTGGGCGGGGAGGATCTTGGCTGCCACTCCAGAGCTCCCACTACTCCATCACCTAACAATCTCGCATCAGTTTCCAATCAACTGGGGACCAAATTAGGGATTTTAATATGTCGCCTTCAAATCTCTAATTCTACATCCAGTAAAGTATATTTCCCTATTTATTTGCATCAAGCTCGTGGATGAAATACTCTCCCATGAAATCTAATGTGATTCTCCCCATGTTGTAGAAATCATAGCCCTTTCGGAACATATATTTCTCAACACATTTTAACATTTCAATTGGTCAGATTGAAAAGTAAATGAAGATTGGAGTTCAAATCATCACAAATTATTGACATTTAAAACCAAATAAAATAAAATCAGTTCTTCACAAAACCATTGTTGACCTTACTTTTGGTTGCTTGGTTGAGGTCTAGCTCTTCCTCTTTAGTAGCCTAGGGTATAGCCATAGGACTTTCCTGTTGACTATTCCTGGAGGACTAGAAAAGGAGCCCTCAACATTATAAATTCTAAACTCTTCTTTGCTCAACTTGAAGTTCCACATGTTGGACATAACCTCTAGCATTTAGTAGGTGGGGTCAATATGACAGAACTCAAGGAGAGTCCTCATAGTATGGTCAAGCCTTAAGATAAACCCTGGGTGGTCTAATCTTGGTTAGGCTAGCTTGCCCACACTAAATTTTTCATAACCTCTAGCATTTAGTAGGTGGGGTCAATATGACAGAACTCAAGGAGAGTCCTCATAGTATGGTCAAGCCTTAAGATAAACCCTGGGTGGTCTAATCTTGGTTAGGCTAGCTTGCCCACACTAAATTTTTTTACACACCTCAAACCCTAAGACCACTTGCACTTGATTTGGTCTCCTGACTCATTTTGGAAAGCTCATATGGTTGGATCCAAACCCCTAGCCCTTGGCTAAGAGGGTTAGGACCAACATATTCAACATCCAAAGTGAGTTCCTCATATGTTTCTCATGACTTGAAAATGGCTTCATGGCTTACCTACCCACTTTAGCCTAAACTTTCATCAAAATTACCAAAATACCCCTACAATCCTAAAATACCCCAAATTTACCAAAAATTACCAAAATGCCCCTCATAACCCAAAAATTTTAAAAATTCCAAAAATTTCAAAATCATCTTAATTGTCCCTAAAATCAATTTTAAACCACTCCATTGAGCTCTATTTGGTCAAATTGACTCATTTTGACCAAAAGCCCCAAATTGCCCTTAAAGACCCAACTTCCCTAAATTAGCCCCAATGTCAAACAAATTGACCCCAATCTTGCCCAATTTCAATTCCAAACCAAAATTCAACATCCCTAAGACCAATTGAAACCAAATAAAAACCCATTTGATCCAATTGAAAGCTCAATTTCACCTAAACCCAAGTCTAACCCAAAATCCTCAAATTGACCTTATGTCCAAATTCTACCAAATTGCCTTCCAATTTAATTCAAAATCACTTGAAATCCTTTCAAAACTCTTCATGACATCTTCCCACACCAAATTAAACATTAATTGACCCAAATTTTAGCCTAAATTCACCTTTAATTTTAAAATCCCAAGCCCACCACATTTAATTCCAAAAGCCCAAATCCAAAGCCCACATGTCATGAAATTTCTTCCCATCATCCATTTAATCAAAATCATTGCCTGAGTTTTAAATTCATAATCAAGTCATTCCAAATCAAGACTCATGAAAAAATCCACAAAAATACCCCATAAATCCAAAAATCTCTTTTCATGCAAATTGGTCAAGCCATGGACAAGCCACGAAGCCATTCCCAAGCTATAGGTGAGCCATATGAGCCTTTGCCACCTCACCAAGCTATTAATGGAAAAAGGAGGAGCCACTTTCAAGTTCTTTTAAAAAGTTCTTAACCCTTTTAATGACACATTCTAACCCATGCTTAGCCAAATCCTTTGGATAGGAACCTCTCCTCACTAATTAAGCTGAACCAAATGACCTCCTCTTTAGCCCAAACCAGCCTTAGTGGGTGAGCCCAACCCAAATCCATGCTTTGACTCAAATTGAACCAAAGATAGGTTCACCCCCATTCCTATTTAATCCATAACCCTTACACATGGCCAACCCCAATTGACTTCACGAAAACCAAGCCCTGATCCCCCTGACCAAATGGTGACCTGACTCTAGCCGGTCAGCCATCTTGGCTACCTGAAAACACCATGACCAAGGAGGAGGAAGGAAGTTAAACTCAAAATTACACCCAACCAAGCTGGCTCACTCAAATTAGATTTTTTCCCCTTTCTTCCCTTCACCTACGCAACCAAAACCACCCACTGGTTAGCCCAATTACAGCCTCTAAGCCCCTCTATTTAACTCCTCCACAACCAAAGGAGAGACTAACCAAAACCTTAACAGAACTCCTTAACAAAAGTCTGCCAAAATTTTACTAGATCTCCCTTAAGACTTTCTAAGAACAATCCCATCATCCTTAGCCACCCAAGTGCACTGCCTGAGTTCAATTTTGGAGCTCAAAATTAGGTCAAAACTAGGACATATTTCATCACAGCTCCACAGTGCACCAAAGTCTAATTAATTGCACCCACACCATCCTCTAAGTGAAAGAAGAAGATCCCTCACAAAAGTTCCATCACCAAACCACCCTAACATTGACTTTGATCAACACCCCAAATCAGCCTTGGTAGAAATCATACCTAGGCAATTCATCACGGCCCAAGGCTTCCTCTAGGAGCTCTCTGAACTCAACTCAAGCTTCTGGAAGTACCCAACCGAGGCCAAACCTCTTGGGCAAAGGTATTGAGTTTTCTCCTCAAATTTAGCCTATTTTAATTTTTCATGCTTATAGACTTGATTTAAGACTTAATTAACCGTATAGATGTGTTATCCTAGTCTAGACACGTCTAAAAGAACAAAGCATACTTGATTTGGTTACGTATTGAGGGAGAAAGTGGGGTTAAAAGGTGGACGGTTCACGGGTTGAGGGACTTGGGGATGATGACAGAGAGTCATCCGATCGCTCGAGTATCAGACGGACGGCTGAGATCGCATTGGATGAAGTCTTGATGCGTGTACAACAGGCTGACTCAGTTTGTGGGGCCCAACCAAAATCGGACGCGTGCGCGATTTGGAGCTGCCTAGAATGCGCTGGTGCTGAGCTGGATAAGTAAATAAATAGGATTTTCTGATCTATTTGAATGACCAGAACTTCAAAAATCCATATATTTTCATAGAAAAATTATAAAAATAAAATAAAAATACCCTCGTGCTCAGTGAAAAGAGGAGAATAATGTGAAAATAGGTCCATGTTTGTTTGATGCATGTGTGTTTTTTAATTTATTCAATAGTTTATTCCTTATTTGGATTCTCCATTTGCATGGACATTTCACATGACTTGATTTTTTGGGTTTTTGATCTCTCTGTCATGAGGGGTCTTCCCTGATTTTTCCAAGGTCAGGAGAGGTCTCTAGGTAGAGATCTCTATTTTTCAAGCATGGCATGTCTATTTTGGTAAAATAATTGTAATAATTAAAATATTCATGAGAAAAATACAAAACTTTTTTTCGTAGGTTCATTGTGGTTAGATAATCGTAGAAAAAATATAAACTTGGTTTAACCAATTAAAAATAACCTTAATTATCATTAAACTCTAAAAATGAAATATAATTCAATTGGACAAAATATAAAATTAAATGGCACAAAAACTATCTACATTGTAATTTAATATCAGAGGAACTCCCCATAAAAAGTTTAATTCTATTAGAATTAATTTGTCCACTAAAATGGATTAATTAAGTGAAATTGCATTTTTTGCACTAAAATAATTATAATAATTAAAATACAATTCAAAAAATCAACAAATTGGTTTTGGGAGCTCCTTATGACCAGAGGAACCTAAGAAAAATAAAGTGTAATTAAAATAAATATTTCATTTTTAAGTCATTTTTAAATATTTAAATAATTAAAAAATTAATTAAAAATCTTAAAATTACAAGATTGTAAAAACATACTAAAATTTCACATTTGGCTTCTTGATCACTTGGGATTAATTAAAATAATTCTCCTAATTTTCTAAGTCAATATATTATTTTTTAAAGGCTTAAAATGAATTTTCTTTAGTTTTACGAGGCTTAAAATGAATTTTCTTTAATTTTCCACTAAAATAATTCTAATAATTAAAATATAAACCACAAAAATATGAAATTTTTTCTCAGGGTTCCCTGACATTAGAGAGATTTAAGAAAAATATAAAATTTAATTTTTTCACTTAAATAATATTTTATATTTAATTAATTCTCAAAATAAATAAATAATTCTAATTAATTTAATTAAACCTCTAAAAATTATGAAAATTTGTTCAAGTGGTCCTCTGAACTAGGTGAACCTCTAATATTTTTTCTTAAGGACATAGGTTTTGTTTTGGTTAATTTATTGAATTTTCATCATACAAATCCCTATCTTTGCATTAAAATAATTATAAAATTAATGAAATTCAAAAAAATCACATTTTCTTCTCTGATGTTTTAATTAACCCATGAGTGGAGTAATACAAAAATTATAAAGTCATTTGGGTTTAATTTATTGAATTATAAGGCCTCAAGGGCAAAATGATAATTTTAGGATTTAAGACCCAATTAATATTTTGGCCTAACTAAAGGATAAATGAGTAATAAATGATCTTAATTGACATGTTTAATTGACATGTCTTGATGATTACATGTCTTGATGATTAAAACATGAAAGAGATAAATGGTAGCAACCAATCTCCTTTGGTCAAGTTTAGTCTCACTAAGGATAAATTTATAATTTCTTAATTGATGAAAATCAAAAGAGTAATTAAATCAAAAGATATTGGGGTTGGGGGTTTAACTTTGGAAGATCATAATCCATTGATTCAAAACCCCAATTAATGGTTTTAAAATGATTAATGATTCTTGATAAGGATTAAAAGAATAAATATTTATATTTTCCTAAAAATTACAAATCCACCCATTAAGTTTTAAGGGCTTAGTGGTGTATCAAGCGTAATCAAAATTTTGCCTAATGGGTTTTAGAAAATGACCTATAATTAATTTCAAACATTTTCAAAACACTACAAGCCCATCTTTTAAAATCAAACTGGCTAAGTTTCTTAATTAAGCCCAAATTGCCCCTAAGGGCCTTTACCCGTATAATCGTTAAGTGAAACATCAAATGATAATTACCCCACTTAAAGGGATAATCAAAACATCAAGTTTCATTGAGCATAAGGGTAAAAATTGGGTGAACCACATAACAAACATACTAAGACCAAAATCAACTCAAAACGATTCGAGAGACTGTGAAATGTCTAAGGTGTTACCCAAGACCTTTTCATGATTCTTTGAGAATCTCGGAGGACACTTAAACATATTATGATTTGCTTGATGGAATCATCCCCGCAAATGAATAAATTAGACCTATTAGAGAATGACATAGGGTTTGGTAGACACACCTCAAACCTATGTTCTCTGCTTTTCCTACAAGCATGTTTTAATTCCTGCAAAATTATATATATGTTTTACAAGTACTGACCTTTCAGGTGGATGAATGGGAGGAATTGAAAGGTACTCTTTTAAGTTACTACATGGAAATTTACTTTTATTTACCTTTCTGTATCTCTCATTTCCTGCCTGTAAACTTACATGTTAAACAATAAGGTCACTCTGCATGTCAAAACTGAAACTTTTAGGAAAGCCATAAAATTGAAACCAAAACAAAAATTAATAAATCAAAATAAGATAAAATTCACCGCCACAATAGTCAAAATATAAGAAAACTCAAAATTTAATCACAAATAAATGTCTTTATCGGATGATCGAGAATCCCTCGGAGGAGGTAACCAACCTTTGCTAACGAGATTTCTCACTGTCTAAATGAAAGTATGGAACTCATTGAGTTGAGTTTAGTAAATTCATTTGGACTAAGTGAATCCAAAGAAAATAGTGGTGTTGGATTGAGGGAACCGTGACATCTTAACCGATGTCGCTTTAATCAACCTTAACTCCCCCCCATAATAATTGAATTTAACTTGTCATTTAAACCTTTAAACCTTAGACTTTAGAACTGTTATTTCACCGAGGAGCCTGGAGCTAACTTTAGTCTTCTACAACATGAGGTTCAACAACAACACATCTTTCCTTAGAAATCAAACAACAAGCCATAGGATTTTGAGGTTGTCTGCCTAGTGTGACATAAATCCTTAACTTTTTCTTTAGGCCTTTGTGTAGCTCCGCTATACAATGTGAGCCCTAACTTGTTTTAGGATTCTGAGGTTGTCGTTTGTTATGACCTAAATCCTCACATCTTCTAGGCTATTTGTGTGATCGTCTCGCATGAATGTAAGCCCTAATTAATAAAATTGGCAAGAAAAAAACATTTAATTCCGTTTCTCCTCAAAACTAAAGCCAAACATTTGGATAGCTTGGGAAGTCACCGAGGTTCTCCTCAGGATCCATGACATCACCTAGTTCTTCTTTCTTTGGATTCCAAAAATAAATGTACCAAATTTGAGTCATTCCCCTTTCACACCTCTTTGTCTGACCTTTTGAAAAGTCCTATTTTTTTAAATCCTTATAGATAAAATCCCCTGATTTTTATTGAGAGTTTTCTTATGTGACTTCAGTTATCTATAATGTAAATAACTATAGGTGCTTGCCCTTATAGGAAAATTTTAACAACCCAACTTAATATAAACCTTATTTATTTTTTTGTATTAAATAGGAGAACTTGTCGGTCAACATAAAAATGGTTTTTCGCAGACTTAAACGGATATCATAAATTCTCTAATTTATTTAATCAAGCCTCACCAATAAATAGTGTGTCCACCCTTTGGGATAGATGCAATGCTTGCGGTATCAGGCTATTTTATTTAAACTACTAAGGATATGAGATCAGTCCGGTCTTATATTTTTAAATTTTAAAATATTACTTTTTCCAAATTATATATGTAAATTAAATTAAAACAAGCATTGGGATATCCATTCCGAAGCTTGACAATTTCTAATTTGGCGGCCGACAACAATATCTTAAAGTAGGGAGAATGATAAAGAAGACTACTCAGTGTTCATGAGAAATATACAACAAAATACAGATTTCATATATAACAACAAGTTTACAAAACAAAAGAAATGAAAAAAAAACAACTTATCTCACAATCCTTCCCAAGCAAATCTTTAGAATTTCTCTTCAAGCCTTTCTCTCTTTACAAGCACTCTCAATTCTCTCTTAAAAGTGCAATGAAGAAGAAATCTCTCACCTTCCCTCTCCTCTTACAATCCCTGAAGAAAATCTCTAAGCCCTTAACTTTCTCTCTCTCTCTCTCTAATACTCCTTGTCGCTCCTTCATGCCACACCAACTCTCTTTCAAGCCTCAAACTTCCCTCTCTTTTATCAAAGGATGCCTCCCTACAAAAAGAATTCAAAATTCCCTCCAAAAATTTTATCCAAAAGTCAACTCTTTTGCATTCAAAAGACATGTCCATTGATCCAAGAGACATATCCCTTCATAAAAGAACCTTCCAAAGTGTCTAAATGCATTGAATTACTTCCATGGGTGTTTAGAACGAGTGTCTCTTTGAAAATTTGCGCAAAATTTGTCTCGAACCACCTTAATCCACAAAAAATTGTCCCTGATGCATCTAGCACCAAATCTAGCGCATCATGGGCAAACTCTTTATCAAATGGTGCATTTGGTGCCAATCTAACGCATCATGCACCAGTTTATTGATGAATCTGGCGCCAATCTGGAGCATCATGCGTCAATCAGGCGCATCTTGTGCTAGAATTCAAAAATTTGTTGTTTTGGCTCCAAATTTTGTCTTTTTTACTGCTTTTGCTCTAAATGCCTAAATTTGATATACCTGCAACAAAAACATGAAATTACCCTTCTTTAAAGTGCAATATCACCAAAAATAAGCATAAAATATCTACTTAAAACTACATATTATTTTGATGTATCACGATGCACTTAAGAAAACTGATTCCTGGGCAGTGTTTCAAAAATTCGGGTGGATCAGTTGAAGATTTAATAGTACGTCGATAGTGGGAACGATTATATTATTTTCCTACTGTAGCGTTAATTTTTGTGGTTCGGGAGTTTTATGTTAATCTCTTTGAAGCTAAGGAAAGATCAAGTTATGTTCAGATGAAAATCAGTAGCTTTTTCCCCTGAGGTAATAAATTTGTTTTACTAGTTGCCCCCTAGTGTATTGTGTTTTTATTCAAATTGTAATCCTAGTGAGGAGGATTTAGATGAGATTATATCTTCATTGACTGCAGGAAGAGGATTATGGAAAATAAGGAATGAACGAAGAGTAAATTTCCCTGTGTAAAAGCTTAATGCCACGTCAAAAGCGTGGCACTATTTTATTTCAGCTTGTCTGCTCCATACCAATCACCTGAGTGAACTTATAATAGATAATTCTACTCTGAACTATTGTATTCAGTAGTTTAAGCTGATCAATATTGGATCCTTGATCTATCAGATGATCATTAGTTCTGCTCCAGCTACAACTACTGTAGGTTTGGGATTCACATCCTTAATCTTTTCTTTATGTGACCAGGCTGATGTTATATTTGATAGTTGGGATAAGATTATGCATCCTCCAAAGCCTATCAAAAGTGTCAATGTGAAATATTATTCACAACATTCTATATTTGGCTGGAGAGGAGAATTTTCTAGAAGTTCAGGTGCTTCTACATCTCATGCTTCTACTTCACGTGCATGCACATCGTAAGGTCAATCTACTAGTTCTAATTCAAAGGCACAATTAATGCAAAGGATGTTAGATAACATCAACTATACTGCAGATAAGGTGCTAATTTGGAGAACTATGTAGATCATATTGATGGTTATATGAAGAGACATAGTAACTTGAAGAAAAATTTCACTCGTCTTTGGAGAACCTTATCAAGGGTGACCAAAGTGTGGTTTTTCCTTCATATCCATAATACCCTTCATACAAGCCTACCACTTTTTGGGATACTGATGATGATGATGATGATGATGATTATGAGAAGGAGGAGGAGGATTAATTTGAATATTAAATTTTTAAATTGCAAACTTTAAATGTTGTAGTTGTATTGAACTGTTACTTTGTTATGTGTTGTAAATGTTTTAGTCAGTTGCTATTGTTTGTGTTGTTATTTGTTGTATTAGATACTGTTAGGATGCATTTGTGTTGCTGGGAGTAGTTATATTTTATTTTTGTGGTATTAATTGTGTTAACAGTGTTGTTTAGTGTACTTTGTTGGTTTGTGTAGAACTTATTCCAAAATATTATGAAGGTTTATAATATTAATTTCACTTAAGAACTTCCAGTTTAATTTTTCAATTTACTATCATGTGTTTTCCTTATGTTGCAGTATGAGTTTATGTTATTGTGTTTATTGCTTTTAAGTTATCCTCCACTGCAAAGAAGTCTAATGAATCTCGAATCTTATATATGTTAAGATAAGTTAAAATTTGATCAATTAATTTTTACTCCTATTTTTAATTTTTTTTACTTGTATAATTCAGTTTTAAAAATTCTTGTAAGCATGTTATTTTTAGTTTTCATTCATGTGTATATATTAATTTTCATTCCTGCCTATTTATATAATATGCTAAAATATTTTATCTTATTAAAAATTTAAGTTTGGGGGGATGAAAAATAATTTTCAAAACTTGAATTTTATTTTTTCTCAAGTGTGCTACAAATAAATTTAATTTTGATTAGGAAAAATGATTATGCATATGAAGTTATATTTGGGAGGTAAAATTTTGAATATAGAAATGAGTAAAAAAATTTAGTTGAAACCTATAGTAATGAAGAAAAACTTAAAGTTAAAAATTTTTAATGTAGAAATGATAAATATTGTGTAACTATCATTAATAGGAGAAATTGTATTTTTGAAAATTGTAGAAGGATTAGACTTTTATTTTCAATACTTAATTTTTTTATTAAAAATAATTTTCAAAATTATTATTATATTTTTAAGTAGAGGATAGATATCAAACCTTTGCTTTAGGAAAGGAAGAGTGGAATTCAAAATCATTAAAGATCTATCCACATATAACAATCCTCACCTGAAAAAGAAAAAGAAAAAAAAAGAAAAAGAAAAAGTAAAGTAAAGTTGTAAAAGGGAGGAGAAGCTTGGGGATTAGTGTCTAATCAAAAATTGGTTCCACATCTGATCTTTTTTAAAGTATAAGATTTGAGAAACTTTTAAGCTTAAGGATATAATATAGTAAGTATAATTATTCTCAATAAATTTTTTTAAGTGGAGAAGATAGAATGTCTAAACTCTATATTTGAAGAATTTACAAGTATTTCTGAACTAGATAAGAACTCATATTTTAAGAACTCCTTACATTAAAGATTTATGAACTCCAAGTTGGTCTCATTTACTAAAGTTTTTTTCTAAATTGGACTACTATATTTTTAGATCAAAATTTTAGAATATCCTAAAGAAACTCATTTACATAATCTACTTATTTTGGTTTTGAAAGATTGGAGTGTCACTTGAGGACAAGTAACATTTTAAGTTTAGGGGATTTTGATACACCTAAAATATATGACATTTATGTACACATTTTTATACCTATTTTGAGGATATTGTGCTTTAATGGAAAGTATTTGTGTGTTTTTCTTTTAGGTGCAGTCAAATGGCTGAAAAATGGTGAAAGAAGTGAAAGTGAATCAAATTTGGAGCAAAAATGAAGAAGGTGTGCAAAAGAATTATGGCGCCTAAGCGCCTAGGACTGACGCTTATGCGCCAGGAAAACAGAGAAGACCACGCCTGAGTGCCACATACCTTGCCCTTAAGCATCAGAGGTATTTATTTGATGAATCAATGAATTTGGACAAATTTTTGAAGCAGTGTTTGAAGAAACTCTTGGTGAAAACGTGTTTTATGGTTAACAGATACGAAAATACATTCAAATGGCTATTGAAAGGTGGAAACTCTTGAAAGATTCATTGAAAGTGGACACATTTTGAAGAGACACCAAAACACCTTTTGGAAAATTATAAAAGAAGACTTGGAATGAATGAAAAAGAAAGACTCAATTAGCCGTCGCCACCCCTCTCTCATAGGTTAATTAGAATACTTTTAGAAAGAAGAAAGGGACGACTTGTAGTGTGTTGGTAGAAAGTATTATAAGAGAAAGGAAGAGAAGAGAATCAAAGTAACTTCAAGAGTATGGTGGAAAGGAATTTGAGATAAGTTTTTATCTTTGTGACTATAATTTGTTTTAATTTAGACTTCTTGTCTGTTTACATGATTTCTACTTTTAAACTTATGTGTTGTTGTATTTTCTCCATGAATTCTGTGTAGTTTTCTTTATTTTTTTCTTAAAATGATAAGTAATTAAGTGTTGGATGGAAGTTGTGTGAAGTATTGGTCTTTAATGTCAGAATAAGTTGTGATGATTTTAATCCTTGTACTTCATTTACTTCTTGATTTGGACAATTAAGATGTTAATATCTGTTCTGAGAATATGTAATATCCGAGATGGTATTGTCTCAGTCAACTAATGGTAAGAATCACATGAGATTGTATGGATGAGAATGTAGTTCATATAGTTGAGTGCAAATAAATATAGAAATAAACTTTGAAGGGTGTAGAGTTAGAAGAATTTAGAGTGACAGGCTAATGCCCCCAATTTGGTTTATTTTATTAAGCCTTGATATGAGATATTATCCCCTAGGTGGAGGGAGAAAAGGGAACTCTATAGTGTGAGCTAGTATTTTCCCTACCTAGCCCGTCTTCAGGACTATTCAAACTTTAAATTAGCCAATGTTCTTTATAACATCTCTAGTAAGGGCAAAGAATAATATTGCTCCTATTTGGCATAACACAATTTGGATACCTCCATAATAGAATTCCTATACTTGTTACTGATTCATGATAAAGAAAAAAATATTTTATTTATATTGCTTTTATCTTACAAATATCTAGTTAAATTTAGTTAGTTGCTTACTTTATTTTCAATATAAAAAATTACCAAAAAGAATTGAACTTCCATTCCTATTATAGCATCTATAGTTTGAGTAAGAATATTTTTAAAAGTAGAGATTGTTTTCTAATTTCATGTAAAAGGCTGAAATTCTCCCTGTAGGTTGGATATTCGGGGCTTAATCAAAAAGTCATACATTACTTGATAGTGATATATATACATGTGTAGTATCTCAATATTTAAATATAATAGTTACACTCTTATTTGCTTCGGAGTCAAGTCAAGCATTGACACTGTTGTAAAGTAAGAAATATAAATAAAGAGATATGAGAATATATCCACACATACTTTGTAGTACTGTCCTAAAATTCTGGATCAATACCCTAGGGAGGAGAGTTATGATAATCTTATCCACTCCTAGGGGGATGGGGAGGAATGCACACGAGACTTACATCCATCCCTGACTGCAGGTTTATAGACCATAGAAGCATGACCACGCCCCATAGGTTGAAGGGCCATACAATCATATCTTACGAATGGGTTCACGTGGCCGTAGAGGCATAACCCATCGTTGTAGTTCAGGGGCCATAAAGGCATAACCACAAAAATGGGTCTAGAGGATGTAGAGGCGTGACCTAAAGGTGAGTTCATATGTCATAGAGGCATGTTTAGATCAAAATTTTAGAATATCCTAAAGAAACTCATTTACATAATCTACTTATTTTGGTTTTGAAAGATTGGAGTGTCACTTGAGGACAAGTAACATTTTAAGTTTAGGGGATTTTGATACACCTAAAATATATGACATTTATGTACACATTTTTATACCTATTTTGAGGATATTGTGCTTTAATGGAAAGTATTTGTGTGTTTTTCTTTTAGGTGCAGTCAAATGGCTGAAAAATGGTGAAAGAAGTGAAAGTGAATCAAATTTGGAGCAAAAATGAAGAAGGTGTGCAAAAGAATTATGGCGCCTAAGCGCCTAGGACTGACGCTTATGCGCCAGGAAAACAGAGAAGACCACGCCTGAGTGCCACATACCTTGCCCTTAAGCATCAGAGGTATTTATTTGATGAATCAATGAATTTGGACAAATTTTTGAAGCAGTGTTTGAAGAAACTCTTGGTGAAAACGTGTTTTATGGTTAACAGATACGAAAATACATTCAAATGGCTATTGAAAGGTGGAAACTCTTGAAAGATTCATTGAAAGTGGACACATTTTGAAGAGACACCAAAACACCTTTTGGAAAATTATAAAAGAAGACTTGGAATGAATGAAAAAGAAAGACTCAATTAGCCGTCGCCACCCCTCTCTCATAGGTTAATTAGAATACTTTTAGAAAGAAGAAAGGGACGACTTGTAGTGTGTTGGTAGAAAGTATTATAAGAGAAAGGAAGAGAAGAGAATCAAAGTAACTTCAAGAGTATGGTGGAAAGGAATTTGAGATAAGTTTTTATCTTTGTGACTATAATTTGTTTTAATTTAGACTTCTTGTCTGTTTACATGATTTCTACTTTTAAACTTATGTGTTGTTGTATTTTCTCCATGAATTCTGTGTAGTTTTCTTTATTTTTTTCTTAAAATGATAAGTAATTAAGTGTTGGATGGAAGTTGTGTGAAGTATTGGTCTTTAATGTCAGAATAAGTTGTGATGATTTTAATCCTTGTACTTCATTTACTTCTTGATTTGGACAATTAAGATGTTAATATCTGTTCTGAGAATATGTAATATCCGAGATGGTATTGTCTCAGTCAACTAATGGTAAGAATCACATGAGATTGTATGGATGAGAATGTAGTTCATATAGTTGAGTGCAAATAAATATAGAAATAAACTTTGAAGGGTGTAGAGTTAGAAGAATTTAGAGTGACAGGCTAATGCCCCCAATTTGGTTTATTTTATTAAGCCTTGATATGAGATATTATCCCCTAGGTGGAGGGAGAAAAGGGAACTCTATAGTGTGAGCTAGTATTTTCCCTACCTAGCCCGTCTTCAGGACTATTCAAACTTTAAATTAGCCAATGTTCTTTATAACATCTCTAGTAAGGGCAAAGAATAATATTGCTCCTATTTGGCATAACACAATTTGGATACCTCCATAATAGAATTCCTATACTTGTTACTGATTCATGATAAAGAAAAAAATATTTTATTTATATTGCTTTTATCTTACAAATATCTAGTTAAATTTAGTTAGTTGCTTACTTTATTTTCAATATAAAAAATTACCAAAAAGAATTGAACTTCCATTCCTATTATAGCATCTATAGTTTGAGTAAGAATATTTTTAAAAGTAGAGATTGTTTTCTAATTTCATGTAAAAGGCTGAAATTCTCCCTGTAGGTTGGATATTCGGGGCTTAATCAAAAAGTCATACATTACTTGATAGTGATATATATACATGTGTAGTATCTCAATATTTAAATATAATAGTTACACTCTTATTTGCTTCGGAGTCAAGTCAAGCATTGACACTGTTGTAAAGTAAGAAATATAAATAAAGAGATATGAGAATATATCCACACATACTTTGTAGTACTGTCCTAAAATTCTGGATCAATACCCTAGGGAGGAGAGTTATGATAATCTTATCCACTCCTAGGGGGATGGGGAGGAATGCACACGAGACTTACATCCATCCCTGACTGCAGGTTTATAGACCATAGAAGCATGACCACGCCCCATAGGTTGAAGGGCCATACAATCATATCTTACGAATGGGTTCACGTGGCCGTAGAGGCATAACCCATCGTTGTAGTTCAGGGGCCATAAAGGCATAACCACAAAAATGGGTCTAGAGGATGTAGAGGCGTGACCTAAAGGTGAGTTCATATGTCATAGAGGCATGACTCAACCTAGCGGTTCAAAGGTCACAGGGGCATGAACACACAACACTGAGGGGTTATACCCTCGAATGCCTGCGCTTCATCAATGAGGACTGTTGGGCTACACATCACTCATCAACAAGGTGGGTGTGTCATGGAGGCAATGGCCGCAGAAATGGGTGTTCCATGGAGGCAGTGACCTGCAGATGAGCATGTGATGGAGGCAGTGACTCAAAAAGGTGGGCATGTCATGGAGTCGGTGACCCAAAAGGGTGGGCATGTCATGGCGAATGATGCACGGAAACTTGAGATTAAATTAATAATAAATATGCAATGTAACCCAAACAATAATGTAACCTTTAATGAAAATAATTTATCTTTAAAACCTTTTTTAAACTCCCAACTCCTTCTACATATAACACAAGTATACGTATCGTTCAAGTAATACAGGGCTCTAATGGAGTCCTAGATATCGATTCCGCAGGGAAGCTGAAAATGTTTGAATGTTTTTTAATAAGCTAGCTATTAATATTCTATTCTTAAATAAAATAAAAATAAAAATAAAGTAAAGTACAAACTTCTAAGTTAAACTACTCAAGTGAAATGCTACTAAATATGCAAATGCACGACTACAACAATTAAGTTAAAGTAGACGCTAAACTTTTAAAAGTAAAATTGCTAAAATGAAACAAAGGTTTTTGTTGACGAAAAGTTCAATTATGAGAAAACACCATTCTTTTTTACAATGAAAATATGGCTTATGAAGAAATTGAAATTATTTGAAAAATATATTTAAAAATTGTTTTGTGCCAAGTAGGAGCAATTCTATTCTCTACCCTCTTCTGAGCGCTATAAAGAACATTGACTAAACCAGAGTTTGGTTCATAATTCTGTGGCTAGGCTGGAAGGAAACTGGTTGTCACTCCAGAGCTCCCACAAGTATGAGAAAACACCCTTCCCCTTTACAATGAAAACATGGCTTATATGGAAATTGAAATCATTTAAAAAATATATTTAAAAATTATTTTGTACCGAATAGTCTTATGCTTTCGGCCCCAACTCTACCCTCTTCCAAGC
>NW_018165167.1:110345-118155 GCF_001263595.1 Phalaenopsis equestris
GCGGAGGAGGAACTGTCTGTCACTCTAGAGCTCCCACTACTCCCTCACCTGAGGGCTAGCATGCATGTATTAGTTTCCAATCAACTGAACCAAATTGGGGATTCTAATCTATCACAATAAAATCTTCCAATTCTAAATCCAATAAAGTATATTTCCCTACTTATTTGCACCCAATCCCATAGATGACATACTATCTCATGAAATCAAATGTGATTCTCCCTTTGTTGTAGAAATCATATCCCCTTTTTAGAACATTTGTTTCTCAACATATTTTAACAATTCAATTGGCCAGATCAAAAAGATAAATGAAGATCAGAGTTCAAATCATCACAAATTATTGACATTTAAAACAGTAGAGAACAAAATCAATTCTTCACAAAACCATTTCTTCAAAGTAGGGAGAAGGATAAAGAAGACTATTCAAAATTCATGAGAATGATACGATAAAACACAGACTTTATATATAAAAATAAGTTTACAAACAAAAGAAATGAAAAATACAACTTATCTCACAATCCTTCCCAAGACAATCCCTAGAAGTTCTCTCCAAGCCCTTCTCTCCTTACAAGCACTCTCAATTCTCTCTTAAAAGCGTAATGAGAAAGAAATCTCTCACCTTTCCTCTCCTCTTACAACCCTAGAAGAAACTCTCCAAGCCCTTGACTTTCTCTCTATCGCTCTCTCTTGGTTCTCACGCCACCTTTCTTTTTTTTCCCCCCTCTTAGAAGTTCTTCTTCAACTTGATTTTATTTTGGGATGCCTCCTCTGAAAAGAATTTCAGTTTCCCTTCAAAATTCAAACGTCAAACCGTTAGATTCAAAAGTTGTGTCTCTTTGATCCAAGAGTCAAATCCCTCCAAATTAGAACCTTCCAAAGTGTCTAGATGCATTAAATCACTCCATGGGGTGTTTAGAACAAGTGTCCCTTTGAAAATTTGTGCAAATTCATCTCGAACTGCCTTAATTTGAAAAAGTCATACCTGACGTATCATATGCCGATCTGGTGCATAATGCACCTGTGCTCTGGATTTTGGCACATCATGCGCTAAACCCCAAAATTGGCTGTTTTTGCTCCAAATTTTGCTCTTTTTTCCATTTTTCCTCAAAATGCCTAAAAATGGTATACCTGTAACAAAAACACAGAAGTACCTTTTTTAAAATGCAATATCACCAAAAATAGGCATAAAAAGGGTACTTAAAAGAGCATATTATTTTTTTTGTATCAAAATCCCTAAACTTAAATGTTACTTGTCCTCAAGTGACACTTTTATTTCATAAAAAGTTATGACTTTAGGATAGAGATTAACTTATAACTTCTATAATTTAGTTCAATAAATAGAATAGCAAAAATTTAAGAAAAACCTTTAATAACTTAGGTTCAAACTCCAAGTCTAGGAATATCTAGTATTTAAATTTAAGATTTTTGAATCTCTATTCATTTCAAGAAGAATTGTAATTTATCATGTTAAGAACATTTAGAAGATGATATTTAGAACTTCATGAAAACTTTACTAAAAATGCTACTAATACTTCAACACAAGTTTAGAAAGTGTAATAAAGCTCCTTCCTTAAGTTGATTCAAGTGAAACCAATTTTTGATTAGGCATCTCCTCAAGCTTCTCCTCACCCATTTTTTCCTTTTCTTTTTCTTTTATTATTTTCTCTTAGGATCTTTTTAATCCTTTTTTTTTCTTTTTCTTTTTTCCACGTGAGAATTACTATATCTAGATAGTCGCTAATAGTTTTGAACTTCACATTCCTCTTCTTAAAGTTAAAACTCCACACCTCTCCTTACTTAATAAAGTCATACTAGTTTATGATTTTTCATAAAGTCTCATTTCTTTCTTCTTACATCAAACTCTAAAATTCGTAACACTTCAAAAATACAATTTTCCTTTACTTAAAATAGAAAAACATATTCTTATTTTATCATACTAAATATCTTTAACTTTAGAATTGACCTTCATTATTAAAAAAATTTTACCTAAATTTACTATAATATTTATAAACATAAGTATAGTCATTTAAAGTTAAATCTTAATATCCCAGACCATGTTAAATTAATTTTAAAATATAGTTACTTAAGGACAAATAAAATTTAGTTTTCTCCATTTCAAAAGAAATTTTTCTTTCCCCCCAAACATAAATTTTTAAATGATTTTAAAAACATTTTAGTACAAAATTTTAGTTGGCGAAAGAGAACAATAAATGCATAAAAATAAAAACTAACTTGTAGAGGATTTCTGAACATGAAATTGGTTCTGTATACTGCAAGTACTAACTGTAAAACTACAAATAGGCTTTAAATCATTAAATAAAACATAATATATTCTAAAGAATTCACTGGGAATTAAAACAAAAATACTAAACTGAAAAACAAAAACTGAAAAATAATAAACATTCAACATGCTCGAACTAAAAATACTAAAACTAAAACTGAAAAGGAAAAAGTCTACTTTTATTATTACAAATTATAGGTCCACAACACAACATAAAAATCTTAAATCCAACAAGTCTCAAATAAAAGTGCAACACAGTATAAACAACATATACTATCAAATCAAACTTAAACTAAACTATCAGTTCTCATCTCCTTCCTCTCCACCATCATCATCTTCTTCTTATTTTTCTCTTGCCTCTTCATGTTCATCATGAATGGGAGCATAGGAAACAAAGCTAGGGCAAGCAGGAAAGTTCACATTAGGTTCACCCATGAAGTGTCTAACCACAACATTATGAAAATCTATATCATGCTTAACTCTCCTTGTTGATATTCATCATCATATGCATTCCTTGCTTCAATCTCTCCCAATTGAGTCTGTATATTAATGATATCATATTGTTGAATCATGAGCTGGTCCATAAGACCTTCTAACGATGCAGAACTAGAAGTAGATGCCCCTGCAGCAGATATAGAGGGCCTATCCCTTCTTTCACTTCTAGACTCAACAAAAAATTCTACTCTTTGAATCATGTGCCTCCCAATTGGATTCTGAGGTTGTAATCTCTCTTCATTTCTATGGGATTCAACTCCTAATTTTTCACATAGAGTGAAAATTAGGGCGGGATATCCCAAGCCTCTAGCAGTAGCACTACCAGCAATACTCCCAGCATGATGAACTATAAGCACACCAACGTTTATTGCCTTCATGTTCTGAATGCAATAGTTTAGCACAACTCGATCCTTTGTAACATCAGCAAGATGATTTGTAGGTAAGAGTTTAGCAGAGATGAAGTGATGCCATACTTTGGACTGAATCATCAAAATGAAAGCGGGGAAGTTAACTATTTTGTTATTCTTTATCTTCTAATCCCCTCTTCCATCAGTTAGAAAGGCAATGACTTCTTTCAGTGATGAATCATTGATAAAAAAAAGTGGGATATTCTTCATGGAAAACATTCCTCAACCCATATAACGCATTAATCCTTTCAGTGGTAAACTCAACTGGCTTACCTCTCACTAGAATATGATCTTCCATAGTGAACCTAAGGTTGGCATAGAACTCCCAAACCATCGGGACGATCGCTACAGCATTGAAGTAGCCAAATCGCTCCCAATTTATGACTAGAATCAACCTTTCAACCTCGCCTCTCGAGTTTGCAAACGCTCTTTCATAGATCAATCTCTGGGTCTTAATTTGTGTATTGTAATAGTGTTGGGCCTTGAAAGAAACAAACTTTCGAGCATCAAATTTTCTTGACGTTCTTCCTTTTTTTATGCAGGGAGCCATCAAAGATTCTACGAAAATCTAAATAAATTTCAAATAAATTACTAAATTACAAATCTAACTCCCTAAGCAAGATTATTTGGTAAGAAACTTTTCACCATGAGTTTTCTTCAAGCATTTTCATCAAAAATCCCATTTCTCAGATCTCCCAAAATCCATGGTGAAAATAAAAAAATTCTAAGTTAAAGTGAAGCTTTTACCAAGAGAAGATGAAATCTATTATTTTTGGCCTCAAAATCCTTCTCTTTAGCCCGCAATGTGATGCCCTAGACTAAAGGTTGGAGGTGGAAGACGACCAAGCGGTCAAAATGAAGGTTTTCTTGCGATTTTGTGGGTTTTTTAGCCAATCTTGCGTGTTCGGACCTTTGGCGCTTCATGCGCCAAATCTGGCACATCATGCGATAATCTGGCGCATCATGCGCCATAGCGTATTTTTGCCAGATCTCAGTTTCTATCGAAATCTGCTCCGTATCGCTTTACATCAACCTTTATTTGACTCAAATAAACCTTTCTAAGTATAATTAAACATCAAACTTACACCAAATTTTCACAAACAACAAAAAACTCATATTTATATACAAAATTTGTGTTATTACAAACTAACATTTTTCAAGCCAACACAAAACAAATTCAGTGTTCTAAAGCAAATCAACGTCCTAACACTGAAATATAAACATCAAAATTCAAAGCAATTAACATAGATAATGCAGTAATAGAAAGTAAAGGTAATTTAACATAACAAACTAAAACAAACAATACTAGACAAAACATTCCGTGCTTAACTCAACTTCAAATATCTTCTTCACTCTCTCCTCCTGGATATTTTCCATAAATTGGTTGTGCACATATAGATTGTAGAAGGGCCTAAATGGAAATTCATTAGTTGAATTGTCCTTCTCAATCCACACATGCTTCTTGAACATATGTACCAGACCATCTTCAATATGACTTGTATGTTCAAAATGTTCCTTAAGTCTCCAATCTAGGTGATCCAACATTTCAAAAATATTCTCAATTGCATGCATAACATTATGCACCTCTTTCTCTATCTTCTTGATTCTCTTTAAAAGTGCACTCGAGTTGTAATAAGGCTGAATAGGTGATGAATTTTGGGATCCTTGATCTATTAGTACATTCATATCATTTTCATCTCTCATTCCAATGCAACTGCAGTAGACTTCAGGATCCATCAGCTTCCAAGGCAGTAATACTTTCTCCCACCTTTCATAAGGTACTTGCGATTGACTGCAGAGTTTGAAAATAGTAGATGGATGTCCCAATCTAGTTGCAGATCCATTCACGATCAAACCCAAAACTGATTTTACAATTATGGCTCCAATATCAATAGGTTTTCTAGTTTGAATGCAATAGTTCAGGATAGCACTCTCCTTAGTGACCTTACTAATTTTCATAGTAGGCATTAAATTCAAGGAAATGAAGAATTACATGACTTTGAAGTAGGATTTAACAATGATGCAGAAAAACTCACATTCCTATCATCTCAAGCTTCCCAATTAGCATCTTCATCCGTAAGGTAACGACAGAGTTCGTGTTGTCTCTTGTAAGGGTAAAATTTGCATAGTGGCAGACATGCACGTTCTCGATCATAAACATTTCGTTGATTCTCAAAAGAGTGAACTGCACAAACTTGCCTCGCATGTAGATCATTCCTTGGTTGATCCCATGAAGATTTGCATAAAATTCTTTCACCACAGGGACGACTACAACGGTAGTAGTGTAGCAAATTACTTCCCAACGCCTCTGCGCAATAACTTCTTTGACTCGATTATTCAGCGTGTTGAATCCTAGATTCAGAAATGCCCTCTCTTTGATAAGCCTCTTCTTCATTATAACTCGATCATGCAACTTCTGTGCATCAAAATTGATGAACTTTCTTCTATTGAACATTCCAAATATAGCAGAGTTTCTAGAGTGGGAAGCCATAGGAATTGAAAAGTGGTGACTCTTCCCTCATTTCCCCCATAAAATATGTCTTGGAGTCAGTTTTTTGGAGTTATTTGACGATGACCCAGCCAAAAACTTCCATTTGAAACATTTTAAGTCATTATTGTCTCTGCGGCACATCATGCGCCAGCTCTCTGAAATTCGGCGCATCATGCGCCAATCTGGCGCATCATGCACCAGTTCCAAAATTTTGGCTGTTTCAAATTTGATCAAATAAATTTTCAGTCTTTTCAAAACATTAGGCAAACAAAGATTTTTCTAAACATTTTTCTCAAATACACGGATTACATAAAGACATAAACATAAACATACATATAAGATTTTAAACAAAAACTCAAAAATCAAAGTAACAATGATACATATGGGTTTCCTCCTACAAAGTGCTTGGTTTAATATCATCAGCCTGAAATTCCCAGTCTGATTCTGAGTGATCCAACATGATAGTCTCTTTAGCATTGGGTCTTCGATACCATATTCAAATTCTCTTTTTATTTTCTTCTGATCATGCCATTCTTTCATTTTTTTCCTTATAAATCATCACATTATCATAAGATTCATTCCTTATTTCTTCAAGCTCATTTAATTGCAATAATCTTTTCTCACCTGCCTCTTTTAAATTGAAATTAAATTATTTTATCTCCCAGTAAGCTTTATGTTCCAATTCAATTGGCAAGTAATAAGTCTTCCCAAAAATTAATCTATATGGGGACATTCCTATAGGTGTCTTATAAGTTATCATGTATGCTCATAATGTAGTATCTAATCAAATAGACCAATCAATTTTGTTAGGATTAATATTCTTCTCCAAAATTTTCTTAATTTCACGATTAGATACTTCCGCTAAACCACTAGTCTGAGGATGATAAGCAGTTGCAATGTAATGATAACTCGTGGCATTCCAAATCTTGTGAAAATATTCTTTCTTAAAAATTTTGATATACGTTTAACATCACAGTGAGGTAAAGAAACTGCTTCAATACACTTAGAAACATAATCTACAACAATTAAATTATAAATTTTTTCAAAAGATGGTGCAAAATGGTCATATGAAATCTAATCCCCAAACATCAAAGATATCAACCTTAAGAGTAAAATTCAGAGGCATTTCATCTCTTCTAGAAATATTGCCCACTCTCTGACATCAAACACATATTTTTATATAATTACTGACATCTCTAAATATAGTAGGCTAATAAAATCCAGATTGTGAAATCTTTCGAGCAGTTCTACCATTCCCAAAATGTCCTCTAAATTCAAAATGATGACATTTTTTAATAATCTCCTGAATGTCTTTATAAGGCACACATCGTCTTATAAGTAAATATTTACATTATTTATATAAATGAGGATCATCCCAAAAATAAGATTTTGCATCATAAATAAATTTCTTTTCCTGTTGTTTTGTCAATCCATATGGTAAAATACCACTAACAATATAATTCACAATATCAACTGATATATCTAAAATATATAATATTTTTAGACACATTGTTATACCTATTTTCTAGATATTGCTCTTTAATGGAAGGTATTTTTATGTTTTTCTTGCAGATACAAGTAAAAATTTAAAAAATGCTTAAATGAGTGAAAAAAGATCAAATTTGAAGCAAAAGGTTGAAAATTTGTGCAAAAGAGTTTTGACGCCTAAGCGCCAGATCCAGGGCTTAAGCGCCAGTTAAATAGAGAAGGTCGCGCCTAAGCACCGAGACCCCGCACTAAAGCGTCAGTGGCAGTTACTAGACGAGTAGAAACGGTTTTCACAAATTTTGAAGAGGATTTTGGGCACCCATTGGCTTAATAGGTGGCTGTAACCACCATGGATGAAAATTATCATGAAAGGATGTGTCTCTTGGGCAAATACATCAAATCAAGACAAATTTTGAAGAGATCCCAATGCACCTCTTGGAAAACTATAAAAGAAAGAAGAAGAGAAGACTTAGAAAAAACTCCTGAAAATATTGGAAAGTGTTGAAAGCTCCTCTTTGAGGAGTAGTTCGGAGAGATTTTTAGGAACCACTTTTTATTTACTTTATCCTTTTTGTTTTTTTGTTTTAAGTGATTGTAAAAGAGAAGAGATTCAAATGAACTTCAAGAGTTTGGTGGAGGACTTGAGATAAG
>NW_018165167.1:118448-125091 GCF_001263595.1 Phalaenopsis equestris
TGGGTTGGTATTGTCTCAGTCAACAATTGGAAAGAAGCACATGAGGTTATATGAATGAGAATGTAGTTCATATGATTGAGTGCAAATAAATAGGAAAATATTCATTGATGGGTGTAGAGTTAGAGGACTTTAAAGTGATAGGTTGAAGCCCCCAACTAGGTTTATTATTTTAGGTTCTGATACAAAAATGTTAGCCCCCATGTGGAGGGAATCGAGGGAACTTTAGAGTGAGGGCTAGTATCTTCCCTTCCTATCCGGTTTTCATAAATATTCAAACTTTAAATTGCCAATGTTTTTTATAGCATATCTAGTAGGGGTAATGAATATTATTGCTCCTATTTGTCACAACACAATTTGCATACTTCCACAACATCCAAAACTTATTACTAATTCATGATAAGAAGAAAAATATTTTGATATTAAGTATTTTTCTTCTACAAAAACTTTAGTTATATTTTTAAGTTGTTACTGTTTCGTTAAAATAAAAAAAATACCAAAAATATTTAAATTTTAAATTCCTGTAAAAATCATTTTTAGTTTAAGTAATTATCTTTTTAAAAATAGAAAAACTTTCTAAAAAATGCATATTGCATAATCTTTCATGTGGATTCGACATTCAGATCTTAATTAAAAAGTCCTATATTACTTAATAACGATACATATACATGCACGATATCCCAATATAAATATATATAAATTAAAAAGTTAAATTCTTATTTTTCTTCAGGATCAAGTTTTTGGTTTTGTTGCAAAATAAGGAAATATAAGTGAAAAATACCATGAGAACTATTGTTATACTCTACATAAGCATTAAGTATCCCGTGAACCATCTGCATACCAAGGTATTTCCCATTCTCTTACAGCATAAAGTTGTTCAACAGGAAAAGTATCTTTAATCCCTCTCTCCAGAGCAAGTATTTCTTCCTGTTCTAACCTTGACAGATGATCAGCTATTTGATTATCGGTCCCTTTCATATCGACTACTATAAAATCAAACTCTTGCATCAGAAGAATCCATCTAAATAATCTTGGTTTTGCATCCTTCTTTTACATCAAATATTTAATAGTAGAATGGTCAGTATGCACAACACATTTAGTTCCAAACAAATATGATCTAAACTTATCAAAAGCATACATAATGACTAATAACTCTCTTTCAGTAGTGGTATAATTAATTTTAGCATCATTAAGATCTTACTAGCATAATAAATTACCTTGAAAATCTTACCATATTTCTGCCCTAAAACAGCTCCAATTGCATAATCACTAGCATCACACATTAATTCAAAAGGTTTCTCCCAGTCCGGTGAAATAATTATAGGAGCAGTGATCAATTTTTCCTTTAAAGTTTCAAAGGCTTTAAGGCAATCTTTATTAAAGTCAAACTTTGCATCTTTTTCTAGAAGTTGGCATAAAGGCTTAGTAATTTTTTAAAGATCTTTGATATATCACTAGCAGAATCCAACATGTCCTACAAAGCTCCTAACTCCTTTTACAATAGTAGGTGGAGGTATGTTCGATATAACCTGAATCTTTGCAGGATCTACGTCTATACAATTTTTTGAAATTTTATGTCCAAGAACAATTTCTCCTGCAACCATAAACTGAAATTTATCCCATTTCAAAATGAGATTAGTCTTTTTTTAACATTCCAAAACTTTCTTTAATTGATTTAGACATATTTCAAAAGAAGTTCCGAATACAAAAAAATCGTCCATAAAAACTTCAATCCCTTTTCAATCAAATCACGAAAATTGACATCATACATGTTTGAAATGTCGCAGGTGTGTTACATAATCTAAATGACATTCGCCAAAAAGTAAAAGTCCTATAAGGACTAGTAAAGGATATAACCTGAATCCTCAAATGTTGCAGGTTGTTTTCTCTTGATCCTCAAGGGCAATATGTATTTGGTGATAACCGGTATATCCATCTAGAAAACAAGAATATTTGTAGCTAATCTATTCAACATCTGGTCCAAAAAGGGTAAAGAAAAATGATCCTTCTAGGTGGTAGAATTTAATTTTCTAGAACCTATGCAGATTCGTCATCTGGTGACTTGTTTTGTTGATATTAATTCATTATGATCATTTGTCACTAGAGCTACATCTCCTTTCTTCGGAACACAGTGAATTGGACTCACCCAAGCACTGTCTGAAATAGGATATATTATTCTTGCATCTAACCATTTTATAATTTCTTTCTTAACCACTTCTTTCATCATAGGATTCAATTTCCTTTGAGGATCTATTATTGGGTTATGTTGATCTTCCAATAAAATTCTATACATTCAGATTGAAGTACTGATTCCTTTAATATCATCTAATGTCCATCCAATTCCTTTATTATACCTATTCAAAGTTTCTAACAACTGTTGTTCTTGCGCATCAGTTAGTTCTGAGGATACTATGACAGGTAGTGTAGATAAATCTCCTAAGAATGCATACTTCAAATGTGTAGGAAATGTTTTCAATTCTAGTTTATGGGGTTTCTTAATAGATGAAATCAAACTGTTGTAATTTTCTGCAGGATCTAACATTTTAAAATTTTCCTGAACATATTTTAGTTCTTCTGTACTCACTTCCATAGACTCATCTTGGATTTTATCCTCATCTTGATATTCCATATATTCCTTTTCAAATTCTCTTTCATATGTCTTTTTGAAATATTTATGGCTTAAATACTCATTAATATCCATTCTGAAGCATTCAATCTCTTGTTATTTTGCAGGGTATTTCTTTGATTTTGCAATTTTAAATGTAGCCTCTTGATCACTAACTCTCATAGTTAGTTCTCATTTTTGCATATCTATCAAAGCTCATCCAGTAATGGTCTCCCTAAGATAATAGGAATTTCTTTATCTTCCTCCATATCTAATACAATAAAGTCCATAGGAAAGAGAAATTTATCAACCTTTACTAAAACATCTTTTATAACTCCTTTAGGATAGGTAATCAAACGATCAGCTAAGTGAAGAGTTACGGTTGTAGGTGAAATATCTCCTCAGCCCAACCTTCTGAAAATTGATAACGGCATAAGAATAATTTTGGCTTCTAAATCACATAAAGCTTTTCCATAAAATTGTTCACCAATAGCACAAGGAATTGTAAAACTTTCAGGATCTTTAAGTTTTTCAAGAAGCTTCTTCTGAATTATAGTGTTACGCTCATTATCTATAAACTTATTTTTCTTATTAAGTATATCCTTCATGAACTTCACATAGTTTGATATTTGTTCAAAAGCTTCAACAAATGAAATGTTTATCATCAATTTCCTCAAAATTTCAAAAATTGATTATCCCTATACTTCTGCTTCAATCTTTGAGGAAATGGAGGTGGTGGACTTTCTACAGTGATTTTCATTGCTTTAATAGGACTTTCTAACTCACAATGAAAATCTTCACCATAATTTTCATTTTCTACCTCATCTTTTTCTATTTCAACTTCTCGTTGAACTCATTTTTCTAATTCTTTTCCACTTCTTAGTTGAATAGCTTTAATTTACTCCTTGTTCTAATCTTTAGGATTTACTTCAACATTACTAGGCAATGTTCCTGGAGGTCTATTACTGAGTGCAATAGCAATATATCCCAATTGATTTTTCATGTTTCTGATTGCAGCTCCTTGACTCTATAATTGACTTCCCATTTGTAATATCAATTCTTCCATTGATAACTTTTTCTCCTTACTTTGCAAATTAATAAAACATGTGGGGTAATAAGGTTTATAAGCTTGATTTCCTTGATTGTTGGAGCTTCCTACTAAGTTTGCAGCATTGTTTCCCCATTATGGATTTGTTGCATTCGAGTTATTGTTACTCCAAGTAAAGTTTGGATGATTCTTCCAGCCAGGAATATAATAATTGGCATAAGGATTATTAGAACGATTGTTTATTGCATTAAAGTCTCATAAGAAGATTGAGATTCTATCATTTTTTCAAATGAGTTCTCCTCAAACACATGTGTTATTTGAGAATAATTAATTCCATATTGATCTATCTTCTTCGATATAGAGGCTATTTGAGCAGCTAATTTAGATATTGCATCAGAATCACGAATACTGGCTACTCTTTTTCTAAAGGGATTTACCCTTTCAGAGTGGGTCTTTGAAAATTGTTTGTAGCCATCTCTTCAATTAATGAATATGCTTCACCAAATGGTTTTGACATTAATGATCCATGAGTAACAGCATCAATTATTGATCTAAGATATCCAACCAAACCATTTTAAAAAGTTTGAATTATTAACCAATCTAGCAACGCATGGTGTGAACACTTTCTAAGGAGATCTTTAAATCTTTCCCAGGCTTCATAAATTGATTCCCCTTTAAACTGAAAAAAATATGTGATATCATTTCTAAGCTTAACAGTTTTTAAAGGTGAGAAATATTTAGATAAAAAATTTTATGATAAATCTTTCCAAGTTCTGATAGATCTGGATGATAACAAGGTTAACCACATCTTAGCTTTATCGCTTAATGAGAAAGAAAAAAAGTATAGACACTCCATCATATTTAAATGTAGCAAACAATTTTAGAAAACTAGCAAGGTGTAAATTAGGATCTTTTGTTGATGTTCCCCCAAACTGATTGTTTTGTGTCATTTGGATAATAACAAGTTTAAGCTCAGATGAATTGGCAGCTACAGCATGATTTTGTACACTCAAATGAATTTCATCTGCTGTAGGATTAGCATAATCCCTTAGAGGTCTCTGATGATTTTCATTTGCATTTCCATCATTACTTAAGTTGCAAGCCATTTTGCTGAAATGATTTTAGATCGGTTGTTGTTTTCAAATTTTTCTAATAGTTATTTCTAATTCAGAATCATAAGGTACTAAATTTTCAGATCTTATACTACGCATAAACAAAATAAAACAAGTAATTAAAAATAAGCAACACACTTAAACAAGAAAATGTTCAAATTAAACCACAAATTCTCTTTATTTTTTTATATTTTTAAAATAAAATAAAATAACTAATACTTTCCATTACTTCCCCGGCAACGGCGCCAAAAACTTGATGCGCGGAAACTTGGGATTAAATTAATAATAAATATGCAATGTAACCCAAACAATAATGTAAGCTTTGTTGAAAATAATTTATCTTTAAAACCTCTTTTAAACTCCCAATTCCCTTCTACATATAATGTATCGTTCAAGTAATAGAGGGCTCTAATTGAGTCCTGGATATCGATCCCATAGGGAAGCTGGAAATGTATATAAGCTAGCAATTAATATTTTATTCTTAAATTAAAATAAAACTAAAAACAAAGTAAAGTACAAAGTTTTAAGTTAAACTAATTAAGTGAAATGCTACTAAATATGTAAATGTACGACTAAAGCAGTTAAGTTAAACTAGATGCTAAACTTTTAAAAGTAAAATTGCTAAAATAAAACAAAGGTTTTTAATGACAAAAAGTTCAAGTATGAGAAAACACCCTTCCCCTTTACAATGAAAACATGGCTTATATGGAAATTGAAATCATTTAAAAAATATATTTAAAAATTATTTTGTACCGAATAGGAGCAATCATATTCTCTACCCTCTTCCAAGCGCTATAAAGAATATTGATTAATCCAGAGTTTGGTCCCTAATTCCATGGTTAGGCTGAGAGGATACTGGCTGTCACTCCAGAGCTCCCACTACTCCCTCACCTGAGGGCTAGCATGCATGTATTAGTTTCCAATCAACTGAACCAAAGTGGGGATTCTAATCTATCACAATAAAATCTTCCAATTCTAAATCCAATAAAGTATATTTCCCTACTTATTTGCACCCAATCCCATAGATGACATACTATCTCATGAAATCAAATGTGATTCTCCCTTTGTTGTAGAAATCATATCCCCTTTTTAGAACATTTGTTTCTCAACATATTTTAACAATTCAATTGGCCAGATCAAAAAGATAAATGAAGATCAGAGTTCAAATCATCACAAATTATTGACATTTAAAACAGTAGAGAACAAAATCAATTCTTCACAAAACCATTTCTTCAAAGTAGGGAGAAGGATAAAGAAGACTATTCAAAATTCATGAGAATGATACGATAAAACACAGACTTTATATATAAAAATAAGTTTACAAACAAAAGAAATGAAAAATACAACTTATCTCACAATCCTTCCCAAGACAATCCCTAGAAGTTCTCTCCAAGCCCTTCTGTCCTTACAAGCACTCTCAATTCTCTCTTAGAAGTGTAATGAAAAGGAAATCTCTCACATTCCCTCTCCTCTTACAACCCTAGAAGACAATCTCCAAGCCCTTGACTTTCTCTCTCTATCTCTCTCTCTTGGTTTTCATGCCATCTATCTTTTTTGCCCCCCCTTAGAAGTTCTTCTTCAACTTGATTTTATTTTGGGCTGCCTCCTGTGAAAAGAATTTCAATTTCCCTCCAAAATTTAAAAGTCAAACCTTTAGATTCAAAGGTTGTGTCTCTTTGATCCAAGAGCTAAATCCCTCCAAATTAGAACCTTCCAAAGTGTCTAGATGCATTGAATCACTCAGTGGGGTGTTTAGAACAAGTGTCCCTTTGAAAATTTGTGCAAATTCATCTCGAACCGCCTTAATTTGAAAAATTTGTACCTGACGCATCATGCGCCAGTGCTCTGGATTTTGTCGCATCATGCACCAAATCCCAAACT
>NW_018165167.1:125158-133122 GCF_001263595.1 Phalaenopsis equestris
TACAACAAAAACACAAAAATACATTTCTTTAAAGTGAAATATCACCAAAAATAGGCATAAAAAGAGTACTTAAAACAGTATATTATTTCTGTGTATCAACGACAACGACCTGAATAAATGGGTGTGTCGTGGAAACAGTGACCCGTAGATGCAACTCAAGCAAGTAATAGTGATTGTGCAAGTAGACGCAAATGACATGATGCAAAATACAAGCAGACAAACATGCAATATGATGTAGATGCATATAAACATGCAAGTGATAGGCCGATCGGGTCACGTTGGCCGATCAGACCGAAGAAGTGGGTGGATCGCTCTGGGACGGTCGATCAAGCCCTAAGTGCTCCCAAACATGCAAGTGATGCAACAAATGACCACATGTAGAAATGCAACAAGATGGTCCATGCACATACAATGAAACCCAACACGTTTGACGATGCATCAAACTCGACCTAACAACCTCAAATAAGTACCTAGGGTTGATTCACTTAGATTTATGGCATCGCCACCTCCAGCCAATGTGGAGGGCTTTCCCTCTGATTTCTCATAGGGGAAACTCTCCACCGTTTGTTGGTGGACTAGCTATAAAGCTTTTTCCACTCTACAAACCTTGACAAACTCACAGAACAGGCTAGCTACAAAATTTTTCCAACTCCTTTTGTTTGAACTCAATCAACCCCTCTAAGAGAGGTTGGGAGCACCAAAGCCGGAGGAAATATGGATTCCAACACATGAGGATTAATACCTAAGGCTTAAAAAATGGAAATCACTCGAATTTGTATATGACTTGGCTAACTCATGGGATTCCTAGCATAGGTCCTCCTCTAGGTAAATCAACGATCCATCACATAAGCGGCTCGGCGGGTCGACACATGTCGTCCGACACCTCTATCCAATGTGGCGATCAAACACACGTGCCTATACCAGACTAAACCTAGGACTGACTAAGGGATAAGAAAATTTCACCACCATGATGGGTTGTGGATGCATTCTCTTAATGTTGAAGGAGAGCCCACATTTTTTGGCAAACTCCGGCGGTGCTCCGATGAACTTCCATTGAACTTCCGGTTAACTTTACCTGTGCAAGGATGAAGCTCCCCTTCCATGTAGGAGAATGTTCACCTCAATTTCAAGCTTCGGTGATGCTCTTCCCAAGAAAAGTTGAAGATCTCTTCTAACATAAGAGAGTTTCCACATTGCTCCAAGCTGCTCCACAAGTAGATCCTCTCAAACCCTCACTATATGCTGAAGTAGAGAGGAGGAAAAAAAAGATAAGGAGGAGGAAGAAAATAAAGATGAAGGAGGGGAAGGGAAACCCCTTCTCCTTGCTTTTTCTCTAAGAAAACTCCTCTAGAGGACCTACAAAAGCTCTCCTCATGAGCCTTCCTCAAGCCCTCGATATTCTAGTCGGAGAAGAAGGGGGAGGTAGAGGGAGAGAGGCGGTAGCCCCCTTTAGGGTAAAAAGTTGGCCTCTCATAATGAAGGGGAGAGGATAAGTTAAACCCTCTCCCCATGTAAAAAAGACTAAAATGCCCCTCAAAAGGGGCATTGGGTCCTTCTAGATGAGAGCAAAAGGGTCTTTAGCCATCCTCCCTTGAGTTCCCAGACGAAACGAAGCTAGAACAGCAATGGAGCAGACTTTTTCATGCCCCATACGTAGAATGGCACCTGAGCACCCTGCTCTCTGGATTTTAGTGCCTAGGCATCAGTATTGACTGCCACTTTTGGGCGCCTGGGCCCCATACTCTCGGGAAAATGGCATGTTTTGGGCTCCTAGATGCCAGAAAAAAATGTATAAGTGACAAAATGGAGTCTTAGGCCTCTGAGGGCATGTGCTAGATGGTTTGGAAAGATATTTTGGATGTGTGGGCCCCCAGGTATAGCCCTGGGGGGCCGATCTAGCCCGAAACCTTGATTTTTTGTCGGGAGTGCCCGACGAAGCCTCATTTCAATCCTGAAGCTATAGGAGGATTTGTGTGATTGAAATATGGTCCAATAACTTCAAAATAAAGCATTTAAGTAAGTCATTTATTGAAGAAATTGGTTTCAATGGTCATCCCAAGCCGCACGCGGGTACGGTGTCCCATACCCTAATTTTCCCATAGCGCGTGTAGGTGAACTTCATGGGTTCCTAAGACCATGGGAAGTTCTGAATGAACATGTGGTGACTTCTAATCATTGAATTAGGTACCAAACATCTCTCAAATCCTAGATGAGCCTCTCAAAAAGAATTTTCTTAGGTAGGGAAAATTGCCACCAAACTTAGCTACTTGCCCCAAACAAGCGCTAGACCGTCCCGGGTGGGTGTCTAAGCTATCGGATGTTACGGACGCATCATAGACCACACCGAGTCATTCAGGTGGACACCCTACACTTGTGACATCTCCAATGCATACAATGTATAAGTACTTTTGTGAAGAGTGTTTACAGTTTTGCAGTTGGATCTCTTCTTTCCTTTTCCTTCTTGAAGCAACTTTGTTATTTTTATGGTGAATATAAGTCCCACCTCTGGAGCACCACCTTATAGGTCATAGTAATAGAGTTCCGTTGTCCAGATCATAGGGCTACAGAGGTCCACGTGGATGAAAAAATTCACAGATTGCTAACCTAGGGTCTCTGGATGTGTTGGGTCGACAACCTTCACGACGAGGTAGACTTACAATCCTAGTGGCTTGGGATGACGGGTCCATGATGCCTTGACCTAGCTACCTCTACCATTTAGGATTACTCTACTCTTCCTCTTACTGAGACCCTCTAAGCCTTATCACCCCCTTTGACTTCGTCGATATCATCTTGATGTCCCAATAATTGATTAGTTGCCACCTGTTTGGAATATGGTGATTCACCCTCTTCCCTTGTAGCTCAATGAACTCTGATGTATAGAGATATCCCCTTTGGAATAATGTTGGTTATTTTGAAGGCTCCATATGTCGATGAGCCTATTGACCTCACTTTTGGTTGAGGTTTAGTTTTCCCTCTTTAGTAGCCTAGGATCTAGCCATAGGGTTTTTCTGATGACTATTCCTAGAAAACCAAAAAAGGGACCCACACCCTTAGAAACTCTAAACTTTTCCTTGCTCAACTTGAAGTTCCACATAATGGTCCTAACCTCTAGCACTTTGTAGGTGAGGTCAATATGGGGGATCTCAAGGAGAGTCCCCATAGGACTGCTTAACCTTAGGGTTGACCCTGGGTGTTGGTTTGGAGCTAGTTCACTCACTTGCACTTACTATCACATATATCCATTTACAACCCTAAACCTAAAATTGTTGACTTTGATCCCTTGATCTTTTGGGAGACTCATGTAGATGGTCCCCTATACCCGCTGGCCCTAGGCAAGAGTTTAGCTAAGACCAATACATAGAGGACCCAAATGGGGATTTCATTGGTCCCTAGCTCATATATGGTGGTTGGCACCCAAATTCTACCAAAATGTCTAACTTGGCCTTTTGCCCCTAAGTCCACCCAAATTGCCTAAATACCTCTAAACCCTAAATTCGCCAAAATTCCCAATTTCACCAAAAATACCCAAATTTGTTCAAAAATCAGTTCAAACATTTTAAAATCCCCAAATTGCCCAAAACCACCCAAAATTTATCAAAATATCCTCAAATTTACCAAAATTACAAAAATACCCTTGGTGGCCCAAACATTCCCAAAACATCCAAAATCACTTCAAATGTCTCCAAAACTAATTTGGAACCTTCAATTGAACCCAGTTTGACCATTTTGACCAAAACCCCCAAATTGGCTTTAAAGGCCCAATTTCCCCAAATTCACCTCAAATGTCTATTAATTTGGCCCCAAATACTCCCCAATTTCAATTATAAACCCAAATTCATCTTTCATATGATTAATACAAACCAAATACAAGCCTAATTGATCCATTGTTTGAGCTCACTTTTGATCTAATTTAAACCCCCAATTTTGTCCATATGACTTAATCTCACCTAATTGAGCTGTATGATCCACTCGATTGCCCTAATTTGAATCCTAAATTCTTCCTAACAATCCTACGCATCAAATTGGACCTTTAATTGGCCTTGGCCAAGGCTCAATTTTCCTTAATTTTAACCCAAGTACAAAATCCCCAAATTGGCTATCTCTCCAAATTCCACCAAATTAAATGCCCTAACCCCAAAATTAGCACCCAATTGATGTTGAGAACTCTTCATGATATTTCTATAGACAATTTTCAACCATCAATTTGGGCTTTTTCCCACCTTATCCCAGCCTAAACCCAAGTCCAACCCAACACCCCCAAATTGACCAAATGCCCAAAATCCTCCAAATTGAACTTCTAAACCAATTCAAAATCACTCCAAACCTTTTCCAAATCTCTTGTGATAATCATCTACACAATATTGACCAATCAATTGAGCTCAATGTCATGGCTAGCCTAACCCAAACCAAACTTCTAGCCATTTTGACCCAAATTGAACTACTTCCCCAAAATTTTCTTAGCCAAACTAAAGTCAACAAATTAAGGTCTCAACCACTAAGCACACTCTATTGACCAAGCTAAACCCCCTTAAACCACCCAAGTGAGCTATGGACCAGGATTCCCCTAATTTAAGGGATATTATCCCATTTTTGGGGCTTAACTAAGAAATCTCCTCCATCATCACTTGTCATTGAGGGTTAACCATAATTAACCCTCCCACTGGCTCACCTGACTATCTGACCAACTCCCCTACCCTAGCCGGCGGGCCTAGTGGCTGAAAACTCCAAAATTGAGGGCCACCACCCTTAAATCAAACTCAATTTCAACCCTAGAGGCCAACTCATCCTAAGGTCTCTTTAGATCTCCTCAGTCCCCCACTTAAACAACTCTTTACACCCATCAATTGGCTCTGGTGGCTAGCCTAAGCTCTTCTATTTAATCAAACCCTCCATGGCCAAAGAAGAGGTGCTCAAAATCCTTAGGGAAACTGTGCCAAATTCTCATCAGAGACTCTTCAATCATCTCTAAGTTCAATCTAACCATCTTCCCCCTTTGATTCCCACTGTGAAAGCCCAATTTTGAGCTCAAACTTTCAGCTCAGATCAAGACATCTCTCCACAGTCTAGCAAACTCAAATTAATTGTGTACACACCATCTCTATGGTAAGAGGAGTTGATTCCCCATCAAACCCCCCTCTGAAACAACCTTTAAGATAGCTCTAGACTAACACCTGAAATCCACCTTGATCAAAATCATACTTAGAAAATTCACCAAGGCACAAGACTTCATTCGGAGGTTCTTTGGACTCAACCAAAACTACCACAACCATCTGATTGAGGCTTCCCCTCTTAGACAGAGGTATTGAACATTAACCCTAACCCGAGCTTATTTTAAATCTCCATGTGTAATGGCTTGATTTCATACTTGATTAACCACATAGATATGTTTGCCTTGAGTAGAAGAAGGTTTAGAAATAAACTCCATGTGATTTAGTTGAGTTTAGCTCGAGATCTTAAGGTTTTAAGTTGAACGGTTCACGGGTTAGGTCATTTGGGGACGATGACTGAGAGTCATCTGATCGCGCATTTATTCTATGGACGGATGAGATCAAGTCAGACGAGCGGATGGTGCGAAAAGGCGGGCTGAGAAGGCAGCTACGTGACTGGAGGCGTCAAATGGCGGAGTACCTTGTGGAGACTTCGGAGCAGACGAGGTTGAGGTGGCGTCGCGTGGATAAGTAGATAAATAAGAGGATTATTTATTTATTTTAATGCCTGATATTTGAAAATTTATAACTTTGCATAGAAAAATCATAAAAATAAAATAAAAATACTCTCTTGCTCAGTGAATAGAAGAAAATAGTGTGAACTAAAAATAAAAATTATTTGCCAAGTATGTGATTTTTAATTAATTAAATACCCTATGAGGTTTTTTAACTCTCCATGACTAAAGATGGCTCACCATAACTTGAAAGTTCTAAGGTTTATTCCTCATCACAGAATGGATGTTCTCTGATTTTTCTAAGATCAGAGGGCATCGCTATGCTTCTAGCCCTAATTTTCAAGCTAGGGTGACCATTTTGGCTAATTTTAATTATATAAATAAAAAAATCATAGAAGTCTAGGAAAAATATCATGATACCTTGAATTATTTTGTAAATTTCTATATTTAATTAAATATAAATATTTTGTGTTAATTTATGTAAATTATATAATTATCAAAAATTGACAAATTCAATCCCATATTGTTCATAAAAACCATGTTTATTCACAGTAAAAATTTAAAAATTATTTGATTAGGTTTGAGTATTAAAGTTGATTTTCTAAGAAATCTTGTATTTTTGTATAAAAATAATTATATTAAATTAAATACACTTGGGAAAATTATGAAAAGTAATTTTCTGAGTTCCTTGTGATCAAAGGCACTTGAGAAAAATAATTTTTTTTTTTTTTAAATACTTAATTTTTTAGCTTTAGTTTGAATTTTAAAATAATTAAAAGTAATAAAAAATCCCAAAAATATCAAAATATTTCAAAATATGCCTAATTGCTCTCTGATCACTTAGGATTCATTAAAATAATTTTTCTAATTTTTTCTAAAAATATATTAAAAATGATCTTAAAAATGAATTTTATTTATTTTCTCACTAAAATAATTATAATAAATATAAATTAAAAATCAAAAAAATACAAAATTTGATTCTTTAAAGTCTAATAAAAATATAAAAATAATTTTGGTAATTAAAATATTATTTTCTATTTAATTAAATCATTGAAACTAGTTAATAATTAAATAATAATAATAATAATAATTTAATTTAAAAAATCTTGAAATTTTGCTTAAGTATTTCTCTGACCTAGAGAAATCTCTAATAATTTTCTCATAAATAAAAAAAATTATTTTGGAAAATCAAATAAATTAATTTCTAAAAGTCATATTTCCTGAATTTAACTAAATAATTAAATTAAATTAAATTTTGAGAAACCCACATATTCTCCTCTAATATTGTAATGGCCTCATGGATATGACACTCTAAATTCTCAAAGTCATTTGTGTTATGTTTGAGTTATGAGGTGAAGTACCCCTAGGGCAAAATAGTCCTTTTAGAATTTTGTGCCTCAATCAAATTTAGGATTAACCAAGGGGAAATGGAAAATTTTAATCTTAATGAACATGTTTGGATGATTCAAACACAATGAGATTAAAAAGTAGAAACACACTTGACCAACGGAAAATATGTTGAGATTTTCATACCTATTTTACATTGTTTTTGATGATATTGCACTTTAAAGAAGAGTATTTTTGATGTTTTGTTACATGTATGATGAATTATGGTCATTGGAGCAAAAAGATGCAAAAACGGTGTAATTTGGAGCAAAAACGAGCAAGAAATGAAATTTTGCCCTATCACCTTTCGATAAGTCTTTCGATGCTTAATCTATTTTAGACTTCTTGCATATTTTTGAATGAGATTACACTTTAAAGGAAGGTTGTTTTCATGCTTATTTTGTAGGGCTATCTGTTAAGAACACAACGCAACTGAAATGGGACGAAACAGAGCTAAAACTGAGTCAAACGGAGCAAACGGTGGAGCTGCGCAGTCTGCTCGTCAACAGTGCCCAAAATGGCGCCGACGATGAGATTTAACCGAGAAGACAGAAAAATGATAGAAAAGCCCGCCGATGGCGCCCTCGAGCCCGCCGACGGCGCCCGGGACGACTATGGACAGACTTTTGGCGGTTATGGGTCGAAATTCAACGTATTTGGATGCTTTTTGAAAGGACTCTTGTGGCAAATCTTCAAACTTCATCCCTACGCTTTAAAAGAATGAATTTAGGTTAGAAAGGGGGATTTTTGTGAGAGGAATGTTAGGAAAAGTGTGGAGAAAGTTTAGGGTTTTCAGAATAGGAGTAGAAATGTAGATTTCTACCCTTTTGGAGAGATTGAAGAGGAGATTTTGAGAGAATTTGTAAGGAGATGTTCTAGCATTGCATGGATCGGCGGGAGACTTTGTGGGAGAGAT
>NW_018165167.1:133466-160981 GCF_001263595.1 Phalaenopsis equestris
GATGGTTAAGTTCATGGGAGTTGAATGCAAATAAATAAGGAAATATACTTTGATGGGCGTAGAATTGGAGATTTTATGGTGAGAGACTAAAATCCCCAATTCAGTCCTATTGTTTGAGTACTGAAGCAGAGATGTTAGCCCTCAGACGAGGGGAACGTGGGAGCTCCGAAGTGAGAGTCGGTATCCTCCCAGCCTAGCCACGGATTCAGTAAACAAGCATAGAATTAATCAATGTTCTTTATGCCTGGACCAAAGGGTGAAGAATATGATTGCTCCTATTTAGCACATACAATATTTAATGCATCTCATTCCTTTACACTATCTAATTCATTACATAAGAATAGTAGTTTTTAATATCTCAAAATTCTCCAACGAATTCATCCAAAAAAGGTTATCTCTAGAATTAATATTTTTATTTAGTTATAGTTACTGTCTTTACATTTAATACTTGCATTTAGGAGTAGTTGCTAAATAAAACATCATTTTAATCGATATTCCAAACTAAGGACTAATTGTAGTAGACTAGAGTTTGACCAAGGACCTCTTACCTCGCTTCCCTATGGGATCGATAAACGAGACTCCACTAGAGCCCTGTATTACTTGAGCGATACATATACTTGCTTTTAAAATTGTGACTTTATAAAATCATTATAAAGATATAAATCTGTGTTCATAAATTCTTGCATATTAAAAGTTGCATCAAGTTTTTGGCGTCGTTGTCGAGGATTTAAATCTTCTAGGAGCGGTATCAAATTCTTGTATTTTTAAGCATATATAAAGTCGCTGTCAACACTCACCACCTTTGTACAACTTGAACAAATCATGATTCTCCTAATCTTTATGACTTGGAAGTCAATTAAGATCAAATGATTCTTAAGTGATGGGCTTAAGCTAAAAAAATGATAATTTACTCTTCTTAAGCACAAAGTTGAGGATGATGTGATCATTTCATAAGAATACACATCACTTAAATCAAAATTTTGATAATCACCATTACATATTATGATTGTTAAAGGCTTAGTAGGGAAATAGTCTCGATGTCTACACTCAATTGATGAGATTTAAAAGATAACATGATTGGTGATTAACATCTTTAAACACTACAAGCCTGAATTTAATTATGGACACCACAATCTTAAATGAGTTAAACTTGCCTTAGAGTCACCCACTCATATAACCTTTAAACGAAACATTAATTGATTAACTGAGTATCCTATCCTCAGGATAATTTAATTGTTAAGTTTCACTGAGCAGCGGGGTAGTCACACTTCAACCTCGGATGATTAATGGAATAATATGCTAAGTCAAAAATGAACTCGGAATATTTCAAGAGATCTTTAAAATGGTCCCGGGTCATGCCTCAAGCATTTTGAAATTTATTAGACATTCTGAAGGGCAAACCAGACTTGCCATATTTTTGTTCTAAAATCATCTACTAGGATCTTCTGAGATTCAATAAAATCATAACTTGGGGTTTGGTAGCTAAACATTCATCTACTCTTGCAATTTAAATTCCTTGTAAAATTATATACATTTCTTGCAAGTACTGACCTTTCAGGTGGTGGAACGAGAATAATCGACAGGTACGCTTTTAAATTAATGTATTTACCTTTCTATACTTCTTGTCTCGAGCTTGAGTGTTAAACAACAATGCTGCTAGGATAGCCACAAAACTAAAACTAAAACTAAAATCAATCAAGATAAAATTCACCGTCACAACATTCAAAATATAAGGCAAGTCAAAATTTAATCACAAACACCAGAAAACATCAATTGCAACTAAATTAAGACATCTCTATCAGATGATCGGGAATCCCTCGGAGGAGGTAACCTACGGTTGCTAACGAGACTTCTCATTGTCTAAATGAGAGTATGAAACTCATTGAGTTGAGTTTAGTAAATTCATTTGGACTAAGTGAATCCGAAAGAAAATAGTGGTACGAGAACGAGGGAACCATATGATCCTAACCAGTGTCGCTCTAATCAACTTTAATATGCCCTACAACATTTAAAGAACCATAACCATAGGACCATTTGATTTGAAATCATAACCTGACACATTAGAAAACTTAAACTCGTCACGACGAGGAGCTTAGAGATAGTATTGTGGGCAGCACGACCATCTTTATCAACAAGAGGATCTACAACATCATATCTTTCCTTATAATTAAACAACAAGCCATAGGATTTTGAGATTATTTACTTACGCAACATAAATTCCCACCCTTTTTTTTAGGCCTTTGTATAGCTTTGCTGTATAATTTAAGGCCTAACTCGTCTTAGGATTCTAAGGTTGTCGTTCGTCACGACCTAAATCCTCACATCTTCCAAGCTACTTGTGTGATCGTTTTACGCGAGTGTAAGCCCTAATTAATAAAATTAGCAGGATGAAACATTTAAATAATTTCTCCTCAAAATCGAAGCCAAACCATAGGATAGACTGGAAAATTTCCGATAGGATAGACTGTAAAATTTCAGAGGTTCTCCTCTGGATCTATGACATCCACTAGTTCTTTCTCCTTTATATTCTATAATAAATGTTCCAAATTTGAGTCATTCCCCTTTCACACCTCTTTGTCCGATCTCGTTGAAAAGTCTTATCCTTTTGACCTCTTTGAAGATAGTTTTCCCGGATTTTTATCGAGAGTTTTCTTAGGTGACTTCAGGTGTCTATGATGTAATTAACTATAGGGGCTTGCCCTTATATGAACCTTTTTCTGAACCCAGGTTAATATAAAGCCTATTTAATTCTTCGTATTAAATAGAGGAACTTGTCGGCAAATAAAATAATTTTTGCAGACCAAACGAATGTCATACATTTCTTAATTTATTTGATTGAGCCTCACCCTAAAGTTTCATGTCTATCTTTCGGGATAGATACCAGACTTGAGGTGTATTGATCTTTCATTTGAACTATGAAAGATATGAGATCAGTTTGATTTCATATATATATATATATATTATTCATCATATTATTAAATGTACTTCCGAAGCGGGCGACGAGATTTTGATTCCGACGACCGGGAGCTTCCAACGGGCAACTCCTTAACTAAAATTGTGTCGACCAGAGCCGCTACCCATTTGAGATTTTAGAGACTCTCTCTCTACTCGATGGCGTAGCGAGAGCTTTGAAGCATCGAGATGTTCTCATACAAAATAACCATCCTTTGATGACATATTCTCTAATACAAGCGAAACCACTTTTATCAAGAGTATTCTTAAGTATCCGCGAGGATGTAATTAACCAAAGAGATACGTTCATCTGAAAGACTCTTGACCCTAGAAGAAAATTGTCTTTTTTAGTTTTCTGGTTACGGGTGGCTTATGCAAGGATTCTGTTTGTGGATGTTGTGTTTTGAGTTACTTCGATTCGATCTTGTTTGGACTTATACTCTCGGCCTGTCACATAAGGATTACCCATATATAAGCCTTCAGCTTGTTTTTTTTATTTGTTTGCCTATTTGTTGTCATATATCTTTTTGTTCAATTCCTCACCTCTTCAGATCATTGATAAAATTTGAGGGGGAAATTTATTCGAATAAGAGAATTATATGTTGGTATATAAATATACAAGCTGACAACTCCAAGTCTTAAAAAGAACTGAGAAAACACCAAACAACTGAAATTTTCAACTCAAGTGGATCACTTAAATCAAACTCTTTAAAACCAAATTCAATTTCTCAAATCACTATTTTCAATAAATTCATAATTCTAATTTTCAGGGCATGCCTTCTTCTCATAGTTTGCTAATCCTTTTCTTGGGACTTTCTGTGTCAAATTGTCATAGGATTGTAAGTCTTAAACATTTAATTTTGATTAAATCCTTTCAAAGTCATACATCAATATGAGGTCATGAAATATCAATCTTCAATACACTTTCCTTATAGTCATGTCTGGTAAGCCCATATGTAATCAAACTTTCACTATCACTCATATGTTAAACACCAATCAACCTTCACTATCAATAACACTATAAACTCCATTCAAAACTTCAATGTCGATAAAACCTTAAACTTCAATTAAACTTCACTATCAATCATACATTAAACTCCAATCAATCCTTCAATTTCAAATATAAACCACTCTATTTCAATTAAATCTCTTCAACACAAATTAAATCCAATCAATCTACTTGAATAAAACCTTATTCAAACCTCTTTAGTCGAAAGTCACTTTCAAAATAAAAAAAATCACTTTGAAAACTCCAAAACTTTCTAAACAATCAAAACATTTTTCAATAACAAAATAATGAAAACATTTTTCAAGAATAAAACAAAACTTTAAAATCTTAAAACTTCAGAACTTAAACTTATAAGACTTCATAGTCTTTTCAAAACTTAAACTTAAAACATTTTAAAACATTTTACTCTAAAATATATTATAGCATCAATACTAAAATTTTTGAAACTTTAAAACCATTTTCAAAATTAAAACATAAAAAATTTTAAGACTTTTTCAAAACTTAAAATATTCTAAGACTCATCTATTGTTAAACAAATTTCAATCCTTAAATAAACTTAAACTAATTTCAAATAAACTCTGACTCATCTATTGTTAAACAAATTTCAATCCTTAAATAAACTTAAACTAATTTCATATAAACTCTGAAACTTCAAACAAACTTTAACCAACTTCAAACAAACTTCAAATAAGTTTCAATAAGCTTCAAACCTTAAGTAAACTTCAATAAAAATTTTAACATTCCAAAGAGTTAAATAAACTTCAAATATCTTTAAGGAAATTTTAATAAACTTAAAACAAAATTTCCTTATCTCAAATCAATAACCTCAAATCAAATCCAACCAACTCAAATTTTTAACTCGAGTGGATCACCTAAATCAAATAAAACACTTTTAAATCAATATAATCTAAAACAAACTCTTTCAAACTAAATTTAATTTCTAAAATAAAAAAATTAACCTGCTTTTAATAAATTCATAATTTGAATTCCCAGGGCATGCCTTCTTCTCATAGTTGGCTGAGCCATTTTCTGAGACTTTCTGCGACACATCATCATTAGATTGTAAGTCGTAACCTTTAATTTTGATCAAATCCTTCCAAACTAATCTATCAATCTGAGGTCATGAAATATCAATCTTCAATACACTTACCTTATAATCATGTCTTGTATAAGCCAATACTTTAATCAAACTATTCTTGCGAGCCACAACTTTTGAGATGTTATTAACTATGAGGGCGTACCCTTATAAAAATACTAGATCCTGGAATAAAATAAATCCCATCATACATCCATAAGTTAGGTGAAAACCCCTACTTCTGTAGACTCATAAATATTATATATCTTTTTCATCTGAATGATTATATGCATTTTAAAATAATAATTATACTTTTAGGGTAATATATTATTTTTTAAATGATACATCCAATCATTTAGATAGAAATTTTTTTAGACCTATAGTGGATACCCAATCCGATACCAAACGAAGAAAATAACCCACCATATTTACTTAAAATTTATTTTATTTTTTTAATCTTAGAATTAGGAAATTCTTTAATTAATAAAATATATTTGATATGTTTTTTTAATCTTTTTCTTATATTAGACATTTATAGTTAAAATTTCATTAATTTTTTTTCTTATATCAGAGAACCGATCGGTTCAAATATTATTCAATTTTAACATTTTGATTTTTGATGGAATGACCATGAATAAGAATTTAAATTAAAAAAAGATAAAATATCATGTCTTAAAATTTTTTATTTAGAATATTGTTCAAAGAATTCAAAAGCATTATCTTAAACTAAATCATTATTTTGTTGAATCGATAAAGATAATATTTGATTATTTTATTATTTAAATTATATTAAAATAATTTAATTATTTATTATGTTAGGTTAAATTTTGAGTCAAATCCTTATTTCTTCGACCAGGCCAATTTTTTTATTTTTTGAAATATGTAATATCTCCTCTCAAGCTTCATTTCGACTACTCCTGTAACCGCTTAAAAAGTGCGCGAGCAAAAAATCCGCTGGCTGTTAGGGTTTTAGAGCATATCTAAACCCTAATAGACGAAAACCATAGATTGGGGCTCTTTTCTCTCACGGTCTATGGCAAGATGAAACGCTGCTTCCCCTCGCATTCTCTGGTTTTTTTTCCTTAGATTTGTGTAGGTTTTGGTTGGAACGAGTCTGCTTATCATTGAAGAAACATATATATATATTTTTTTTTGTGAAATTGGTTTTTATGTTTTTTCTCTTTGGCGGGATCTTAATATGTGCGCTTGAAGAAACATATATATATATTTTTTTTTGTGAAATTGGTTTTTATGTTTTTTTTCTTTGGCAGGATCTTAATATGTGCGTTAATTATGCAAATTTCTACCAATTCAGATTGTTTTTGTTCTAGGTGTTGCGGTATTTTGTGAGTTTAAAAAAGAAAATCATTCATGGATGCGAGGGAGCCTTATGGACTTGATTCGTCTGAATGCTCGGGCATAATGACTGCTTCTAATTCTTATGGAATTGGAGCTGGAGTTCCAAGCCACTCAATGACCGTGGCTAAGTCTGCTGTGATGAGGTTTCCAACTAACACGATTTCATCTTCTGCACTAAAGCCATTGGATGCTTTAGGTTCAAATTACCCTGGAGATGGTGAGCTTGTTGGAATGGGACCAGGTGGTATGTTTGTTATGAGCGAGCCCATGAAGAAGAAAAGAGGAAGGCCAAGGAAATATGGGCCTGATGGGACTATGGCTTTGGCTCTTTGTTCTACGACTACTACATCTGAGTGCAACAAAACTAACACTTCACTGTCCCAACCCCCGGCTAAAGGACGAGGTCGTCCACCAGGATCTGGAAAACGGCAACAACTTGGTGCTTTGGGTACTTGTTCATTTTCCGTCTTAATTTTCTTGAATTTATTACAAAATTCAATTCCTTATCTGGTTTAGTTTTCAAATTGCATGTTCATATGACAATTGTGTCATCAATTTGTTTATTTCTTGATTTTGGAAACCCGTGTGAATGTCTTTCTATCATGTTCTTAGCAAACTTCACATCTATGGTACATATACTAGTGGCGCAGTTTGTAGAGATGACACTTGTTGCCAAGTGTAACTGACAGATGCTGCATCACATTAAAAATTTTGTATTCAAATGTATCTATTATTATTTAACTTTCAACTTCTTAGTTTAAAGATTATCACGTGAATCATGACTAGGGGGTCAAACGAGCTGAGTCAACATCGAGCCACAGCAGATTGGAGTTCGTCTTGCATTGCAGAAAATCTGCTCGAGCTCGAATTGAGATAAAAAATTGGGCTTGAGCTCAACTCAAGAATATTAATTTGTGCTTGAGTTTGGCTCGTTAACTCGGGTTCAATTGGAATGCTTGATGTTGACTCATGTATATGCTCATTAGAGTGACACGGTATAATTTCAGTTTGAATATTGGCTCGATTAGCATATAATGAGAAACCTTTAAAACAATATGTTAATTTATGAAAATTTAATAAGTTTCTAAAATTTAATATATTTTAACTATTAACAAATTGATAAAATTAAAAGATTATCTAATGAGAAACCTTTAAAACAATATGTTAATTTATGAAGATTTAATAATTTTCTAAAATTTAATATATTTTAACAATTAACAAATTGATAAAATTAAAAGATTATCTGAACAAAATTTTTTCAACCAAAACATAAATTTCTTATGTTTAAAAAAAAACTATCATACGAATAACATATACATAACTCCAGATAAACATCTCTGATTCAAGTTTAATATAAGAGAAGTGTCAAAATGATCTTTTGACTCTTTGTCGAGGGTCATTTAGAGAAGAGTCTATAGAAGTGTCTATCTAGTTCTCATGCTCTTTTAAAAGGTGCTAAAATAGTCCTCCCTAGGGATAATTTCGGTCCATATTAAACGAGTCCGAGGATTAATTTGACACTTTTATAGACTGGGACAAAAATGGCCCCATGTAAATAGTCAAGGGACTATTTTGGCACTTTATTCTATAAAAAAGGATGAAAATCAAAGAAATAAAAATCACTTATTCTACTCTCTGATTCCACCAATGTTTGTTGCTGAGAATTGCTTGTATTGTACACCCATTGGTCCCTTTGAACTCCATCAAATAAGCAATCAATGTCATAACTTGTTAGACAAAATAACTATCAAATGCTCTAAATAATTACCGACAATAGGGGACTGAAAACATAATAGAAGTATATTGGCACATGACTTCAAATGCTCTAAATAATTACCGACAATAGGGGACTAAAAACATAATAGAAGTATATTGGCACATGACTAAATATTTTCTATGCCATGAAATAAGATTCTCTTTCCCTTTCAGTATCATAAATTTCATTTATAATATGTTTTATGAAGTTTAAAAATCACACCCATCTTATTTGCCAAAATACCATTTATCTTATTGGTATACAAGGAAAACATTTATTAAGGCCCAATTTGGTAGAAAATATGAAGATATTGACATATTAAGTTATAAAGTTACTTGAGCATGAATGCGTCAAAGAAATAACATATCACACACTGATAATCTCACAAAGTTTCAGTTTATAATGAGTAATGACCATGAAGACAACTCATTTCGTTGTTCATAGACCAGTGGTGACATCTACGTCATTGTCATTCTGAGAGAGATGGCATTATGAGCTATATTTAGTAAACTTAATTACTTTAAATACAAAACTTTTTAATAAAAAGCTGAGAAATTTGTTAAGTACAAAATATATTAGAGCTAATATGGTGGGGGAACTAGAGAGAGGATATAACATTAGATGAATTTGGAATATAACCTAATCAAATTGGTATAGGTTTGGTACAAATGCATAGCTTTTGTCTTTCACTCGTCTAAGGTAAATTCAAGAGGTGTTGGGAAATTTCTTAGCTATATAATAATTGACATACCCCAAATTTTGAAACTTTTGACCCAACTATACAATAGTATCTCATATACGAAAATAGAAATACATGGAGATCAAGAAACATTTCATTCTAACCCAACAAAATCAAGCAACTTCACAAACAACAACATGTGTAAGATTCCATGAATCAACAACACCAACAAGTATATAAAAAATTATCATAAACTTATTGAATTATCCAAACTTTCAATGATATAAAAATAATTTCCTTAGGGAGTGTAAATATATGTGGTTATAAATAAACAAGTACATTTGATGAACAGCTCGATACTCATTTATATATGACATATTTTTGTTATTTTACATAAACAACTGATCAAGCATGAACAAAGAATATTAGAGTTAAGTCCATGACCCTTATGATTCATTATTAGATTTCGATAATAGCAAACATATGTTTAGGTGTAATAATGTTTTAATTTAGTGTTTATGGGACAAATAATTTTAGCAGATTAAGACGATCAAGTTTGAGAATACTTGAGTCTAGTTTGTCCTAGAACCCATTAGGGTTTTTTTTTTTTGCACATAATTGATTTAAAATTTACTAGGATCAACAAAATAAACTAATTTTAGGAATTTTATTTTCAATACAAATAATATTATTAACAATATATTAAATTTAAAATTGACTCTCATTCAATATCATTTTTAGTTTTGCAACTTTAATATTCCAACTATTTAATAATTCAAATAAATGTGATAATCGCAATCTAAATTTTTTATTAAATATTTAGTCACCATAAAATTTTCATGCAAAATTATGGAATTAACTCTAATAATTATAGTTGTGGAATTAATTTTTATTCATAATAAATCTATTATTTGGCTAAGTTGTTAATTCATTATAACTTTATTAAATACATATTAAATAAGCTATCTAAAAGCCTAACATCAATAAATAACATGCATTCAATATCATGATAATCATATAAAAATGTTTATATATATATATATGTATAATCTGTGTATGTATGCACAAATAATTATATTCTTTGATATAATTAAATATACATCATGATACTTAACTAAATTACATGCAACAAAAACAACAAGAAGCGTTTATGCCACTAAGTGGGGTTGGCTACATGAATCCTTTTTCTCCATTGCGTTCTATTAAGTGTTATATTTTCATTTAATTTTAATAGATTAAAATAAATTTTTCTACAATAAGCCCAAGTATTTTTAGATATACCTCTACATTTCTTAACATAAGTCGAATCTAAAATATCCACTCTCCTAATAGGAGCATTAGATGGTCGACAAAAATATCCACTCTCCTAATAGGAGCATTAGATGGTAGACATTTAATTTGACCAAACAATCACGAACCCTATCACTGATATATTCATTTCACATTTTGTCTCCAAGTGTCAAGCCACTTATCCACCAAAGCATTCTCATCTTAGTTATCCACCTAAGCATTCTCATCTTAGCAACATTTAACTTTTTTGTATGCTTCTCTTTTAAAGGCCAACATTCTCCGCTATAGAGCATTGCAACTCTCACTACCATCTTATACAATTTTCCTTTAAATCTAAGCAGTCCTTTTCTATCACACAATAGGCCTGATGCATTCCTCCATTTCAGCCAACCAACTTGAATTCTACTAATAACATCCCCATCTATATCACAATCACTTTGAACAATAGACTCGATATATCTAAAACAATCTCACCTTTTAACGATTTGATCACCCACAATTATAACTTTGCTACTAAAGTTACTATTACTAAAATTACATTCCACGTCAATGTTGGCCTCCACAATTCTAGTTTTTCCTAAACTTTTTCTCTAGACTTTTTCACAAGAAGGATATCATCAGCAAAAAACATACACCAACCTACATCCTCCTTTAAATGTTCAGTAAGAGCATCCATAACTAAAGCCAAATAATGTGGGCTTAAAGCCGATCCCTGATGCAATCCAAGTGAAATAGAAAAAATAGAAAAATACTTGGTCACTTGGTCAATCTTCCTTTTGTTTGAACACAAGTAACAACTCTAATATACATATCTTTAATGACTCGGATATAATTCATATTGACACCTTTTTTCTCTAGAACTCTCAAAAAAATTTCTCTTGGAAATCGTAAGCTTTATAATCAATGAAAATTATATTTAGATCATATATTTAAATCATCCTTATTCTCTATGTACTTCTCCATCAAACATTTCAATAAATGTATAGCTTCCATAGTAGACCTGCTCGACATAAATCTAAACTGATTATGAGGAATTTTTGTATCACGCCTTAATCTATGTTCAATTACCCTCTTTCATAATTTTAAAGTATGATAAGTCAACTTAATTCCTCTATAATTTACACACTCTTGTGCTTCCCCTTTATTCTTAAAAAGTGGGACCAAAATACTCTTCCTCCACTCCTCATGTATCTGTTTAGTTTTAAAATAATATTCAAGAGTTTAGTAAGCCAAGAAACTACCAAATCTCCGAAATATTTCCATACTTTAATCGGGATTACATATTTTTTTTAAACTTAACTAAATTACATGCAAAAAGTTTCAATTATATATTATCCAATATTTTGATGATCTTGTTTTGTTTAAATTATGCTTTAAATTAGCTATTAATGTCATATTATAATTCATATGTTACTTATATTTTATACATTATTATGCAACACAAATTAAGCTCCATTTATTTTATTACATAAGCGACACTTACCTTGTTTGGCTTGATCTTAATTTTTAAACATTCAATCATGCGTTGTTTGATTTTTGTTTTTGTATTTAATACATGAAAATTATGATTTATTTATATCGTTTTAATTTCAACTACTTGCCATATATTCAATTAAATTAAAACACTTTGAAATTTAAAGTTCAAAAATGTTTTCTAATTTGAAATTTATATGTTTTTTTATTTGATTTTTACTGCTGTAATTTTGTTTGGTTAAGTTAAAATTAAAGCTAATTTAAGCGAATGAAAATATGCTTAAACAAGACAATAAATATTTTGATTTTTGCATTAATGGTTTTTTAAATTTATTTCATAAAATAGATCGATTTGAATTAAAAATTTTTCGGTTGTTTTGAGGGAAATATGGCCAAACCAATTAGTCTATAAATAGGTGTCAATTAAACAAAATTTAAATCTCTAACCCCTCTAAAAATCTCAACAATAATTCTCTCCAAAGGACGACTGTTATTCCAAGAGGTCTAAAAATTATTTTCTTGGCTAAATTCATTTTGAATGTTACATTTGTGTAAGAAGGTTTTTTTGGGTTTCATATTTTAATTTTGCTTAAATAATTGGTTAAATATTTTTTTTTGGTTTGAATTAAGATTTGTGCTGCGTGGTAGTTTGAAAATTATTTACTCATCTTTATTTTTCCTTTAAGAATTTAGCTTTAATTCCCTAAAAAGGTGGATTTGTTTTTTCGTCTAAGTTTTTAGTATCATTTAAGATTTTATTATAATTAAAACATAAAAAGGTGGATTTGTTTTTTCGTCTAAGTTTTTAATCTAGTATCATTTAAGATTTTATTATAATTAAAACAAAATTGATTTATTAAACTTTAATCATATTTCTTGAAGAAATTTCATTTGGGTTAAGATATAAAAGGTACAAGTATGCTATTCATATTTAAGTTAATCTTATTAAATTTGAAATTGAATTTTCTTCAAGTTTGAAAAGAAACATTATGAGCTTAAGAAAATTTGAGATTATTTTGTGTATTGGAAATGATTTTTTCGAGACTTTTAGGTAAGCTATATTCTAAAAGGCTTATCATTATTAATGACGGTTAATTTTTTTTTCTGTTAGCATATTTGGCGGCCTTCTTCTTTTTGTTGCTAATTATTAGAGTGCAGTAGGACTGATACTTTTCTTTTTCACACACCCAAATTCACACACACCGGATATGAAAGGTTTTGAAAGTAGGACCTCTTGATTGAGTGACAAAACTCTCAACCACTAGGTGAAGGTGGCTTGCATAGTGGGGTTGATACTTATCTGGTTTAAAAATACGTTTAGGTTATACCCTATTTTATTATTGATTAGTGAATTCCTAGTCCGAGGATTGGCCGGCAGTGGACCTAGGTCCATAAGTTGGTTTGAGCCGAACCACACAAAAATCTTTGTTCCTGTTTTTCTTGTTTTTGATTTTCTCTACAACTATGATTTTTTTTGCTTCCTCTATTTTATTTGTTGCTTGATTATTATTCACAATTGTAATCTTGAGTTAAAGTTTAATTTTATTTATAATACTTTTTTACTCGATAAATAAATTTTTTAAGTCGTTTAAATATAATTTTTAAAATTACTCAATTCACTTCCCATCTTGGTTGCCATAGTCATTCCTCAATTTGTATTAGAGTATCGACTCTTTCTGTCACTTAACATCCAAGAGTAGATCACACACTATTGACATGGATTTCTTACGTGTTTACTACCTGAGGGACAATCCATACATAGACATTTACTTTTAGATAAAATGTCATTCATTTATTAGAAAAATTGGATTAGCACTTTTCTTAGATGTCAAGCCTCATGTATGTGGCATATTTTGACACACCAATATTATATACTTACTGTCGAATGAATGACATCATAGTTTCAAAATTATTTGACGATTGGACTGCTTCTGAAAGAAAGTTAGATGAACTAAATGCTAGGAGTGGTAACACTTTATATTGTTTTTTATTGCCTAATGATTATATGATGAGAATTTCCATGTTAAATACTGCAAAAAAAAAAAAAAAAAGAATGAATTGATTGTTGCTGATGAAAGTACTGGTGAGGTTAAAGATGCTCACATTAATAGATTGGATCATATGTAACCCAATTAATCAATTTCAAACATGTCCACTAGGTTCATGAAAATAACTAATACATTGCATTCTCTTGGAAAAACGTAACAAACAAGAATTAATATATAAAATATTAAGATGTCTTCCAAGGGAATGGGGTGTAAAAGTTACCGTCTTCTGTGAGTCTAATGATTTAAATTTATATTCACTTGATCGGTTGCTTGGCTCTTCGATAACACATGGGCATGTTTTAGCACAACGGGATATGAGTGAGTCTAATGATTTAAATTTATATTCACTTGATCAGTTGCTTGGATCTTCGATAACACGTGGGCATGTTTTAGCACAACGGGATATGAATGGAGTCCAAAAGAAAGTGAAAGGAAGAATAATAACTTTGCAGACACAAGAGGATACCATTGAAAGCACCTCTTGTTCTGACGTGGTCTTGTTGACAAGGAGGTTAGGAAATCTATTCAGAAAGAAACATCAAAGGTATAGAAATCTAAGACATATAAACTGCATACAACAACAATAATAACAATCCTTTATCTCACTAAGTGTGGTCGACTGCATCTTTTTTCTCCATTTTGTCCTGTGGAGTGTCATATTTTTATTTAATTCTAATAAATTAAAATCATTTTAAATACGACTAGCAAATGTTTAAAATTGTGCAATTGGCATTTTCTATGTGTGAGGCGAAGCATACTCCTTGAGACGGTACGAGGCATAAGCTTTACAATTTGAGAATTTCGTAGTCAAAATAAATGATACAGACAGACAGACAGACAAACAGTTCGTAGTCAAAATAAATGATACAGACAGACAGACAAACAAACACAGACACACACACACACACAAATGATCGTGTAGAATACCTAGTATATGAGGTGGACACCTTATTTTTGATGAGGTGAAAAGCACCTTATTGCACGCCTCACAAATTTTGAGGCATACACAATGCGTGGATTGCGCGACGCCTTGACGCAGATTTTTTTGCAATTGCACAACGAGACGCGTTGTGGCGCGCCTCTAATTGTGAAATTTTAAATATTGCAAATTGCTCAAGTCTTTTTAGATCTACCTCTACCTTTCTTAATATAAGTCAAATCTAAAACTTCTGATATGCTTCAATTGTAAAAAGTCTCATAAGAGATGACTGTTCAAGCCTAGCTACTGACACAAAAGAAAGAAAAAGGAAATAATAAAAGGAAAAAAAATACACGAAGCACTATAAAAGGAACAAGGTTTTGTGGGCAAATTCAAATTCCGTGGAGATGAAGAAATCGATTTATGTCTAATAACCCTTGAGGTTTCAATATCAGAATCATGCGAGGTATTTGATGAAATCATTTTTGAAGAATTAGATGTTGCATTTAATGATTTAGCTATTAAATATAAGAAATTAAAAAGAAAATATAAAATATTTAGTGAAGTACATAAAAATCTTGGTATACATTTTTCTTGCTTAAAAAATGAATATGATGAAATGAAGATTAATAATAAGCGCTTAATTGAAAAATCTTTACTTCTTAGTAAATTTAGAAAAATATTATATTGAGAGCAAGATTGTATGTATGTTTAAAATCACAACTTATCTTATAACTTTCTCTAATATAATGCATGCGAGAAATCAAGATGACTTCACGGTTCATGCACATAAAATTTAAGTTCAAATCTTTTGCTAATACAAATCTATTAATGTAATTTCTGTGCTAGACAATGCCTTATTTATTTTGATTGGCATGCAGGAGAAACACAATTCAATTCATATTTGACATTTATTTAGGTATTAAAATGTACAAATGTTACACTACACGACATGATGCATCTTCATCTTATCCAGAATGTAGACCGAACCATGTTTGGGATTCAAAAGTTAACCATTAATTTTCTTTTGTTGGAATGCCTTCAATGCAAAATCAATAAGGGCATGTATTAATTAGATATCGAATGTTCAAGCCATATAATAGGAGATAAGAAAAAAAAATCACAACTCTAAATTAAATGAAGGTGGATACACACTCTATGGCAACAATACAAAATAAGAAAAATAATTGCAATCTAATCAATTTGTAAGAGTTAAATAACTCTAGATAAAATTTTTTTAGTAGAAAGTTGAAAACATAACTTAATTTTCATTTGTCAATTATATGTTAAAGGATTTAATTTTACAGTACATATTTCATATTGTGTTATTAAATATAATAATTATGTTTTACTAGTAGAACATATACACTAAAACATATATATTTGACTCATTTAAAAAATTCAATCAATGCAAATTTAAATTTACTTTGTTTTAAAAGCACAATTAATGATGTTTGGCTGTGGCATAGTAGATTGTGTCATATCAACTTACACACATTAAAAAAAATTAAACGTGATATTTAAATTGAGCCGAACACGAACACACTTTTCACGAGTAATTTCAAACAAGAGCTGATTTCAATCATGAGCTGTTTCGAATGAGCCAAACATGAGCTTGCTCAAGCTCAACTCATTTTCAGCCCTACTTTTAGATGCTAATGTTGTTCTGAAAGCAAACTATGAAGAAATCCTGTTCAATGCTGAGATGTTGAACACAATTGTTGACTGGAAGAGTGAGGGCATGCTGGCTTTGAGGCAGGGGGTTAGATGTGCGATAGTGCTTGTGCGTCAAGTTAATGCTATTGATAGCAATGGCAGGCAACAATACCACGATGCAGGGAAGAGGATATTTGTTGCGAGAATAACAACAATGCTCAAGCCTCTATTTGCAACACGGGATGCCCTGCAGATGTTGGAGGAGGATCAAAGGCGCTCATGTGGATGTGCTGTGGTTGCTGGGAGTGCCCGTGAGCTGCGTGGCTTGAGTGCCAAAGAATGCCATTCTGAGCGGACTTGCAGGGAAGGAGTGTGCGGATGGGATGATCTTCACTACTACCACTTTATGGAGCTTGGTAATGGTGCAAGTATGCAACAACACAATTCCTTTCATCAAATTGGGAATTGTTGAAGTATGCAAGATCTTCTTACAAAACAAGGAATAATGATAAAATGAAAGAAGGTATTTTTTTTTGTGCAGAAAATAGCAATATCTTACCCAAGGAAGCTGTCAAATTGGGAATTGTTGAAGTATGCAAGATCTTCTTGCAAAACAAGGAACAATGATAAAATGAAAGAAGGTATTTTTTTTTTGTGCAGAAAATAGCTATATCTTACCCAAGGAAGCTGTAAGGAAAACCTGGATGGATTAAAGAAGGCTTTGGTTGGAAAGTTCATGGTAAGAAGGTTCATATTTCCTGACTCAAGGCTGAGCTGAATTGTCAATGGGTGCAATTTTGGGAGTTCCAATTATTCATTGTGGAGCTTAATTGTTTTAATTTTACTTCTGAGGAAGCTGGAGATGCTGCTCTTATGGGTGGTCCTTGAATTTTTTGTTGGAATTATTATTGGTATGGACAAATGGACTCCCAATTTCTCCCCTTAAATGACAAACGACTTTTCTTCACTAGTTTGGATTAGATTTCCTCACCCGCCTCTCCAATTTTGCGATAGTGTTAATAATGCTAGATTCATCACAATGCTTGGAAAACCTCTTTAGCTAGATGCATGCACCAATAATTTGGGGCTTAAGTATGTATATTAGAATTTGTGTCCCGATGGATTTGTCAAAAAAATTACCTATGGGTATGTGTATTGAAGGCCTAAAGGGTACGTTTTTTTAGTGTGTCGAGTATGATTACATTTCTTGTATTTGCTTTAAGTGTAGAATTGTGGGGTAAAAAGGAGTCTTGCTCGAGTGACACAAATGTCTTAATCTTTATCTGAAGAATTACGCTGGAGCATCAATACTAGTGCTGTCCATATTTTGTTAAAGTTCAATTTTTATGTTTTAGTTTTTTTTTTGTTTTTGTTCTTTCTATTTGGATGATACGATTGTAATAAGGGAGTCTTTAGTGTTTATAACGAGTTGGTCTTGTGTTGTATTAGGAGGTATTTGTGGTTCATTTGAGTGTTGCGAGGGATTTGGCTCCCTTGGTGGTTCTCGGATTGGGACGAGTCTCCTGCCACGACTTGGGTGGTGGAAACTATACCCCTCTGTCATTTGCGGTGACATCTTTGGTTTTTTCTTTTGTCAATCATTCAGGTGGTAATTTCAGCATCCCAGTCGGCTATGAGAATAGAAAATTCTACTATCTTGTATCTTTCTTTATTTAGTTTTCCGTTTCTTTTGTTTTCTTATTTATGAATTTCTTACTTTTTTGCATTTTCTCTCTATCTTCTTGTTGAATTCTGCAAACATAGCCTTTTTGGTATCATTTTGGTATCAGGGCATTGCAATCTTGATTCAATTCTTGCCAAGTTTTATTAACCAAGTTTCCCTAGCCTTCCTTTTGTTTGCAATCCATCAATTCCAGCTTTTCTGTTTGCTGCATTTGACGAGAATTAAACTCCAGATTGTCCCCAGTGCTGATGCTTTTGCTGTTTTCCTTGTTTCTAAGTGCGGCCTTCTCCCTTCATTGTTTCTTTTGCCTTCTTATCGCCCTTCAGGAAAATATAACTCTCCTTTTTCAACAATTTCTTTATCATTTCCCATGTCATAGTTCAGGAAAACAGTTTATTTTCACCTCCAGGAAAACTTATTCAACAATATCTTACTTTTCTTCAGGAAAATAGGAAAACATTGGCCCAAACGTTTGTCATTTCTCATGTGATTGTTGGCATTTTTAACATTTTCTTTGGGAAGAAATCACTTCATCCAACCAATGCTTGGAGCAAATAAGACTAAGATTTAGCATTGTGTGATACCATTTTTTCTTGGAAATGTCACCAACCAATGAAGGCTGTGTGATACCAGTTTTTCTTAAAATCCGAGATATCACCACCAATGATGGCTGTGTGATACCATTTTTTCTTGGATGCTAAGAAGTCTATAACACTAGTTACTGAAATTTCATGACCAATTTGGATCAATGAAAAAATTTGGGTTATTGCAGCCTTTTTATCATCTAGATGAGTTCCTGCTGCCTGATCATAATTCAATTGTCTAGAACATAAAATTGATCCGGATTATATAATGTCCCATAAAGCTACTAATTGGTGACAATGGTGGTGGAATATGTGATATATTCCAACTCATCATATACTGATTGAAGAATCATGAGGGTCCTTATTGATTGCTGCTTGCAAGAGAAGTGCTGCATATAGGATCTCTTGGAAGTGATCGATTCAATGGAGATGAAGAACGAGCTCATCTCACCCGAGGAGAATGACACGTTGTGTCTTAATCTTGATCCGGAAGAATGACGCAAGAGAGTCAATACTAGTACTGTTCATATTATGTTAAGTTCAGTTTTTATGTTTTAGCTCAGTATTATTATGTGTTTTCTATTTGGATGGTACAATAAGAGGATCCTTAGTATTTATAAATAAGTGGTCTTTTGCTGTATTAGGAGGTCTTTGGGGTTTCATTTGAGTGTGGGAGGTATTTGGCTCCCATGGTGGTTCCCGGATGGGGACGAGTCTCCAACTATGGCGTTGGGTGGTGGAAAGTGTACCCCTCTGTCTTTGGCGGTGACATCTCGGATTTCCTTTCTTCGTTGATCCATCAGGTGGTGATTTCTATATCCGGATCGGTTACGAGAGCAGGAAACTCTTGTATCTTTTTGTGCTTAGCGCTCAGTTTCCTTGTTTTTCTTGTTTCTCAATTTTCATTTTTGCATTTTCTCTCTATCTTCTTGTTGAATTTTGCACACATCCTTTCTGTTTTCTCCCATGGACCATACAATAAAGAGGTCTTTAAGCACAAATCTAGCTTATTGGGAGCCAAGCACTTGGATGCTAATGAGAGCTGCCCTCCAAGCCAAGCTCTTCTCAGATCTGACAACAAAGCTTTTAATCAAAATTTCCTTGAGAAGGATGCTGGACTTGAGCCACCAAGTTTTGCTAATAAAGTGGTAAGAGACATGCTAGAAGTCGATCTTATGGTGGAAAGTATACCCCTTTATCTTTGGTGGTGACATCTCGGATTTCCTTTCTTCGTTGATCCATCGGGTGGTGATTTTTGTATCCCGATTGGTTACGAGAGCAGGAAATTCTTGTATCTTTTTTTTGTTTAGCGCCCAGTTTCCTTGCTTTTCTTGTTCCTCAATTTTTATTTTTTGCATTTTCTCTCTATCTTCTTGTTGGATTTTGCACACATACCCTTTCCGTTATCACCCATGGACCATACAATAAAGAGGCCTTTATGCACAAATCTAGCTTATTGGGAGCCAAGCATTTGGATGCTAATGAGAGCTGCCCTCCAAGCCAAGCTCTTCTCAGATCTGACAACAATGCTTCTAATCAAAATTTCTTTGAGAAGGATGCTGGTCTTCAACCACCAAGTTTTGTTAATAAAGTGGTAAGAGACATGCAAGAAAACGATCTTAAGGTGCTTGGTAACCTCCCCACCAATGAACCCATTCACAGGGAAAATGCTTAAGCTGATTAGGGGCCCTGGATTCTGGTGGCTTGATAAAAAAAATCAGCTGCATCATGAGTATGGTTGGACAGGCTTCTCTACAAACAACAAAATTTTGATTTTTTTCCAAGAAGGTTCAATTGCCTACCCTACATAATGACCAAACTGTCCATCTTCAGCAAACCTCAATTCTTTTTTCACCGGTGTAAGGATAAAATAGCAGAATTCTATTTTTTTCCAAAGGTCTCGTTGATGGCTCAACATAATGACTCCACTACCTCCTATTTAGCAAATCTCAATTTCTTGTCCTTTGGAGATTAGGATAACGGGCCTTCAAAAGGGAAAGCTGCTCCAGATAACGACCTTCAAGATTTGAGTTTCATTGGTCCTCATTTCACTTGGTCCTTTTTTCACTTAGTCCAAAAATAAAGATGGGTAGAGTAAAATCTGGATCATGCATGAATGTGTGCTTATCAATTCGGCTGCTTTTGCTATTATTCCCTTTGCTAATGTTCTGACATTTGGATCGGGTTGCCTTTGACCATTGTCCCTATTCTCCTTTCTATGGGCGGTGTCTCTCATAATTCTGACAAGTGGCTGAAATTTGAGGACATGGATTTATTGTCCCTTTGTCTTGAATATGGTTCTTAAATACCGGAAGAGGCTCAATTATGACCCTATTGTTGAATTCCTACAAAGGAAGTATAAAAGAACTTTAAAAGCTTTATTCCTTTGGAGCAAGAACACATTGAAAGGACTTGGCACTCTTAAACAAAATTTAGAGGAGATTGAGGTGCTATAGATTATGGAGTGCTTAAATAGTAGGCTTTCCGCAGAGTTGGAAGAAACCTTATATCTAAAATTAGTGAGCTCACTTCTACTCTTGCTCGGATACTACTTGGTTGAGGCAGAGAGCTAAGGTTAGCTGGATTAATGAAGGAGATGCTAACTCCAAAAAATTCCACACCATGGCTTCTTCCCGCCGTCGATCTAATAGAATATGCCATGTTAAGATGGATAATGGTAATATTACTAAAGATCAAAATAGATTCATGATTTTTTTGTGTGTTTTTTTTTCACAATAAGTGGAAGCAAAGTTCTAAAGTTTATTATTGGCCAGATCATGATGAAAGATACCTTATTAATAAGGATATTGCTAATTTCCTGATATCTAAAATATTTGAAGTTGAGAATTTTGTTAAATGCATGATTCAAATAGGGCTCCAGGTTTGGATGGCATGACTACTTTCTTTTCCAAACATTTTTGCTGAATTGTTGGCAAAGAGGTGATTTTGGCTGTCTTAGTTTTCTTTTAGTCTGGTTGCATTTCAGATTATTGGAAGGGGACTCTTATTGGTTTTATACCGAAGACTTGTATTCCTAAGGATCTAGCTAAATTTAGGCCCATAAGCTTTTGTCAGGCCTTTATAATATTGCTAAAAGAATGATTGTTAATCGTATCAAGGTTTTATTCCCTATTCTTTTAGTTATGAAGAGCAAGTGGCTTTTGAACCTCACAGGTCTATTTTTAGCCATTGTCATCTTGCCTAGGGGATGGTCTATAGGCTTAAATGTTTTACAGTTACTTTTGGTCTTATGATTATGAAAATTGATATGTAACAAACTTATGATAAAATAGATTGGTTCAATCTTCATGAGATCATGGGGGATAAGGGTTTTGCCAAAAGATTTGGAGATTGGGTGATACCAGAGTTAACCCAAACCACAATAAAAATGCCAGTATTATTGCTAAAATTCAATAAGATTATATAAAAAGACTCTTGATAATAAAAAAATAATAACATAACATAAAAGACACTTTAGGGCGAGGAGAAGTGTGGTGTATGGCCGTCGTGATTTTTGAGGTGGTTGTTAGGGCATGATGGTTGGAAGTAGATTTGATAGTAGAACGCTGGCTGTCCTGGCCTCACAACAACAACAGGCAGAGAAGGTCGACAGTAGCTAACAGGTGACTTGAGAGTTTTGGTGGTAGCTGGAAGGGTTGGGAGGACGTTGGCGGCAATGGGCTGGAAGATTGGGAGGGTTATTGTGGGTGTAGTGGGGGGAAAGGTAAGGGGTTTTGCGGAACAATGAAGAGGAGGGTGCAGATTAGCGACACTAGGATGGGTGCAGCGAGAGCAACGACAATAGTGGGCAGGGGAACGAGAGTGATATGTGAAGCTATAGGTGGTTGCAGTATAACAAATGGGTGTGGGAAGAAAAGGGCGACAACTGCAAGACGATGGTTTGGACGACAACAATAAGGCAGAAGGGCAGAGTTGCATGGAGATGGGTAGATAGGGCTGTAGAAAAATTGCTTGGCTACAGTTTTCAGTGGTCAGATAGGGCTGTAGAAAAATTGCTTGGCTACAGTTTCCAGTGGTCCGTGATACGCCTAAAAATTACCTACTTATTCATATATATTTTATGCTTAATTTTAATGATTTTTAATGATATTACACTTTAAAAGAATGTATTTTGCATGTTTTTGGTTTCAGATACTTGAAATGAACTTTTGGAGTAAATGAAACAAAAATGATGCTATTTGGAGACAAACGAGCATGAAATAAAATTCTATGGAGTAAATGAAACAAAAATGATGCTATTTGGAGAAAAACGAGCATGAAATAAAATTCTGACTTGACATATTTCGATGTCTTTCTATGCTTAATTTACTTTACATTTCTCACATATTTTTGAATGAAATTATATTTCAAAGAAATGTTGTTTTTATGTTTATTTTGTAGGTACATCTGTTAGGAGCAAAACACAACTGAAACGGGGCGAAACAGAGCAAAACGGTGGAGCTGCTGTAGAGTGGCGCATGATGCGCCAAACCCGCGCATGATGCGCCAAAATCCAGAGAACTGGCGCATGATGCGCCAGAGACGACTTTTGGCGGATTAAGGCAGTTTCGGGATGAATTTTGTGCGAATTTTCAAAGGGATAATTGTTCTAAACACCTCTTGGAGTGAAACTCCGCTTGGAGTGATTCAATACATCTGGACACTTTGAAATATTCTTTTATGAAGGGATGTCTCTTAGATCAAGAGACATGTTTTTTGAATTCAAAAGAGTTGACTTTTGGATAGAATTTTGGAGAAAATTTTGAATTTTTTTTTGGAGAGGCAGCCTTTTATAAAAGAGAGGGATGTCTAGGGCTTGAATAAGAGTTTTTGGGGGGCGTGTGTGTGTGTGTGTGTGTGGCGTGAGAGTGAGAGGAAGGGCTTGTAGATTTTCTTCGAGGATTGTAAGAGGAGATGGAAGATGAAAAATTTCTTCTTCATTACACTTCTAAGAGAGAATTGAGAGTGCTTGTAAAGAGAGAGAGATTTGAAGAGAACTTCTTGGGATTTGCTTGAGAAGGATTGTGAGATAAGTTGTGTTTTTTATTTCTTTTATTTTATAAACTTATTTTTATATATGAAATTTGTGTTTTGTCGTATCCGTCTTATGAATTCTGAGTAGTCTTCTTTATCATTCTTCCCACTTTGAGATATAGTTTTGCGAAAAATGATTTTGTTTTATACGGTTTTAAATGTCAATAATTTGTGATGATTTGAACTCAAATCTTCATTTACTTTTCGATTTGGCCGATTAAAATGTTAAAATGTGTTGAGAAACACATGTTCCAAAAAGGCTATGATTTCAACAATATCGGGAGAATCACATTTGATTTCATGGGAGAGTATGTCATTTATAGAATTGAGTGTAAATAAATAGAGAAATATATTTTGTTAGATGCAAAATTGGAGATTTTAAGGTGACAGATTAAAATCCCAATTTGGTCAAGTTGATTGGAAACTGATGCGAGATTGTTAGCCCTCAGGTGAGGGAGTAGCGGGAGATCTGGAGTGGCAGTCGATATCCTCGTATATATACATATCTATATATATATATATATATATAAATTCGAATGATTATAATTACTTAACTAACTATGTGCTCATTATAAAGGGGAATGATGCTTTTTTAAACTTGAACTTTTTGCCACAAAACTTTGTTTAGTCTTAATAAATTTAATTTTGAAGTTTAGAAATTAGTTTAGTAAACTTAGTTCTTTTAGTTACATTTCTGTTTACATTCATTAAACCCTTTTTAACTTTTCTTTCTTACTTTAATTTTTATGGTTTAAATATTGTGATTTATATTATTATCATAAGAATTTTCATCTTCGAAATTAAGTATTGATAGTAGTAGACTAGAATTAGCCTAAGGGATTTCTTACTGCGCTTCTCTGTGGGATCGATACTGAGATTTTTAAAGAAAACACTATATTACTTGAAACGATACGCACACTTGCGTAGAACTTTTAGTGTGTGAACTATTTTATATATTCTATATAACATTTCTATTTTGCATATTAAATACTTAATATAAATTAGATCATGATGAGTCAAGTTTTTGACACTGTTACTGAGATTTAAATTGATATAAAATATAATTTTATATATTCTATATAACATTTCTATTTTGCATATTAAATACTTAATATAAATTAGATCATGATTTTGGCCATATTTTTTAAAGCTAAATTACTGCGTAATTCTGGGATGAGTCAAGTTTTTGACACTGTTACTGAGATTTAAATTGATATAAAACACGATATACAGGTTCACACGTGAGAAACCATCCACCCTTAAAGGGGATCCTTTAAATTCTTCAAACATGCCACCTGCAAACATGCCTTTATAGGGGCTGAACGGACCTCTTTTTAAAGGGGGTATCCTTTTGTAAGATTCTACTGGAGAGATTTGAAAAGACTCAATGAATTTAATGTAGAAATGACAGATCAACTATATAATAAATATTCAGATTCAGATTATAATGCTAGTAGCTCTGAAAGAGTAAACCCTAAGAGAGTGACAAATTTTCAAGAAGATATGCTTTCAATTTTAGGAACACCAATTATTAAGGAAAATTCATTTGGACAGTGGATTGAAACTGACCATGAGATATATAATTCTTATTCTGATTATTATAATCCAGGTTGGGAAAATCATTTGAATTTTAAGAGGAATAATAATTTTAGAGGAAAAGACCAATTTTGGGAAGATAATCAATTTAATCGTACATGTAGTTGGAATAATCATGACTATTATAATAATGAACTTTCTTTTCCTCATGGATTTAACTCTAACCCACATAATGAAGAGAATGATTTATTAGAAGAGATTGTTATTCATATGGAGATTCCTCATAAGTTTAACTTCAACCCTCATAATGAAGAGAATGATTTATTAGAAGAGGTTGTTATTCATATGGAGAGTGAGCGAGAGGGGGCGGGAGTGTCAATAAACTACAATAAGAAATCTGAAAAACCAACTGGGGCAGATGATTAACTCAATTAATAATTTTCCTCAATTTAATTTCAACCCACAGGATGAGAAGGAATTAATGCTAGAAGAGGTTGCTATTCAAATGAAGAGTGAGCTACAAAATCAAGAGGTTGCAATAAGGAATATAGAAAAATAACTGGGGCAAATTATTAATGCAATTAACAGTTATCCCACAGAAATTTTACCAAAGAAAAAACCCCAAGGAGATGAATGATGAGCAATTGAAAATTATCGAACTAATATTTAGAAGAGAATTCAAGGATATATTTCAAAAGAACTTTGAGTTGAGAAATGAAGATAGGAGATTGAAAGACCAATAGAAAAAAATCATAAGGAATTGGAAAAACCTATTTCCTCAACTAAGATAAATATAGAAAAACCACCTCTATCATTTACTCGGTACCAAGGGGAAAAATTGAAAGACAACTATGAACAAAAGAGTAACCAAGAAGAATTTGATACAAAATTTAAATTATCTAGTAAGAATTCGATCCAAATTTGGGAGATCATGAAGTATCTTATAAAAATCTATTTCTTATAAATTTTAAGGATGATATTAATATGAAAATTGAGAAAACCACTAAAAGAATATTGGATATAGAAATAAATATGAGGAACAATGATATAAATCAATCTGAAAAGGAAGAGCCAAAAGAATAGCTGAAATTAAAATTAAAATTTGAGGATTTAGTAGGAATCCCAAGATCTGAAAAAGGTTGGGTGATTGATCAAGAATTACTTAAATAGAATTTTGATCTTGATTTAGGTGGAATCATTTGTCGGGCTGACGACGTTAAACAAAATGCTTTATCGGAGACAACTAATAGTTATTAGTGTGATTTGATTTAGTGTACTTGAGAGTTATGATTGTTAGTGTTGTATTGTGTTTGCTTTAGTGTGGATTGATTAGTTTGATTGATGATTGGTAGATGTTTGAATTGTTAGTAGTTTGATTTGATTTTTGTGTGTCATGAGGGAGGTGATTTCTTAATTTTTTATTATGGCTAGACTTATATGTTCTCTTGTAGTAGTTGGATTGACGAGTCCACTACGACTCGGATCTCACCAAGACTCCAAGACTTATGTTTTACAAGAGACATCTTTAATTTTAGCAACCACAATTCAATCTCAATTTTAACAATTCCATCTCAATTTTGTTACTTCTTTTCTCTTGCTTTATTTTTATTTGATAGGAGTAGCTAACATATTTGATGAGTAACATGTGGATGAATTTACACTATCCTTATAACTGCTAGAGGTGCTTAATTAAGGGATATTGTGAGGCCTGGGGTTGGTCATCGAGAACCAATATTTCAGGGATAATCTTATCTTTGGGATTAAAATCTATAAAATCATTTATAAGTACCCAATATATCTGTGTAGTGATTCTGTTAGAAATTAGAAGTTAGTGAGATGTAATGAGTTAAAGGAAGAATTGACCTTATTTATCATGTGTGTTTGTGTTTGTGTTACAATAATATAAAGATTTGGAAAACACAAATATATATATTTCTATGTTAATACCTGTTCTGGTTGTTAGACATTTCTTTTCATTTTATCGAGCATGTTTTAGTTTAGACTTACTTTCTATTGTATATTATTTTGTCCTGATGAATACTTGTAGATGTTTGTGATAGATAGAATTTCTGAACTGTTTTTCTTCCTACTTATATTTTCTGTATTGAATGTTATACATGTTTAAAATCAAGTTTAAGGGTAGGAAGAAAAATAATTTTAAAGTTATTATACTTCCTTTTTAATTTAATATTATTGCAAGCATATTTTAGGCTAGATTTACTTTCTCCTGTAGTCATTCTATCATGACTATGCACGTATATGAATTTAATAGGATGTTGTAGTAGTTAGTAGATTCAACTTTTACTTTTTCTTCCTGCTACATTTTATGGAATTAAATGTAAAATATTTAAAAATTTAAGTTTGGGGGAGACAGAGATTTCTTTTAAAAAGAAGTAAACTAAATTTTATTTGTCCTCAATTAACTATACTTTTAAAATAAATTCAACATGATTAATTTAAC
>NW_018165167.1:161035-162802 GCF_001263595.1 Phalaenopsis equestris
TTTGTAAATATTATGGTAAATTTAAGTAAATATTTTTAATAATAAAGGTTAATTTTAAAGTTAAAGATATTTGATATGATAAGATAAGACTATGTTTTTATATTTTAAGTAAAAGAAATTGTATTTTTGAAGTATTAAGAGTTTTAGAATTTCATGTAAAAAAGAAAATAATGAAATTTTATGAAAAATCATAAACTCATATGAATTTATAAAGTGAAGAAAGGTAAGGAGTTTTGACTTTAAGGAGAGGATACTATTCAGATATATGAATCCTCACTTGAAAAAGAAAAAGAAAAGAGAGGATAGAAAAGAGAGGATTGAAAAGATCCTAAAAGAAAAAAAATAAAAGAAAGGAAAAAAAGAAGGAAAAATAAAAGAAAAATGAGTGAACAGAAGCTTGAGGAGATGTCTAATAAAAAATTGACTTCACTTGAATTAACTTAAGAAAAAGGCTTTATTACATTTTCTTAACTTGTATTGAAATATTAGTAGCAGCATTACTAGTAAAGTTCTTTTTCATATGAATGTTCTAAGTATCCTTGATATGACAAATTGTAATTCTTCTTAAAATGAATAGAGATTCAGAAATCTTAAATTTGATTACTAAGTACTCTTGGACATAAGGTTTGAATCTAAGTTATTAAAGGTTTTTCATGAATATTACTATTTTATTTATTAAACTAGAATATAGAAGTTTATAAGTTAATCTCTATATTATCATATTTTTATGTAGTAAAAGTGTTACTTGAGGACAAGTAACATTTAAGTTTGGGGCATTTTGATATGCCTAAAAATTACCTACTTTTTCATATATATTTTATGCTCAATTTTAATGATTTTTAATGATATTACACTTTAAAGGAATGTATTTTGCATGTTTTTGGTTTCAGGTACATGAAATGTATTTTTGGAGAAAATGAAATAAAAATGATGCAATTTAGAGAAAAACGAGCAAGAAATAAAATTCTGATTTGACACATTTCGATGTCTTTATATGCTTAATCTACTTTACATTTCTCACATGTTTTTGAATGAAATTATACTTTAAAGAAATGTTATTTTCATGCTTATTTTGTAGGTACATCTGTTAGGAGCAAAATGCAACTGAAACGGGCGAAACAGAGCCAAACGGAGCAAAACGGTGAAGCTGCAGTAGAATGATGCATGATGCGCCAAAATCCAGAGAACTGACTCATGATGCGCCAGAGACGAATTTTGGCGGATTAAGACGGTTTGAGATGAGTTTTAGGCGAATTTTATAAAGGAACACTTATTCTAAACATCCCTTGAAGTGATTCAATGCATCTAAACACTTTTGAAGATTCTTTTACAAAGAGATATGTCTTTTGGATCAATGGATATGTCGTTTGAATTCAAAAGAGTTGACTTTTGGATAGAATTTTGGAGGAAATTTTGAATTCTTTTTGGAGAAAGGCAACCTTTTATAAAAAGATGACAGTCAAGGGCTTGAAGAGGAGTTTTTGGGGGGCGTGTGTGTGTGTGGCTTGAGAGTGAGAGGAATGGCGTTCTTCAAGGATTGTAAGAGGAGAGGGAAAGTGAGAGATTTCTGCTTCATTACAGTTCTGATAGAGAATTGAGAATGCTTGTAAAGAGAGAAAAACTTGAGAACTAGGAATTTGCTTGGGAAGGATTGTGAGATAAATTATATTTTTTATTTTTTTTGTTTTGTAAACTTGTATTTATATACGAAATTTGTGTTTTGTCGTATTCTTGTCATGAATTCTGAGTAGTCTTCTTTATCCTTCT
>NW_018165167.1:162891-163197 GCF_001263595.1 Phalaenopsis equestris
CGACGACAGCAAAGGAGAAGATCCGGCTTCGAGGGAGCGAGACGACGAGATCCACCTTCGACGGGAGGGAGACGAGGAAGATACGGCTTGGAACAGGGCAAGAGCTCGCGGAGGAGGAAGGAAAAAGAAGAAATGCTAACGGGAGATGGTGGAGTTTCTGGCGTCGGGCTGTGGGATATCGGGAGAGGCAAGGTCGCGGAAAAGAAGATCGCGGAGCAAGTCGCGGGCGAAAAAAGGGCAAGTCACGGGCGAAAAAAGGGCATATCCCGGTAAAAAAAATCGCGAAACGCGGACCGCGGGGGTTTT
>NW_018165167.1:163264-169123 GCF_001263595.1 Phalaenopsis equestris
GCGGCGTTTCCAAAACGCCGCCCGCACTTATAAGCTGCCCCAAACGGGCCCTTACTTTTTGATTTGGCCGATTAAAATGTTAAAATGTGTTGAGAAATATATGTTCCAAAACGACTATGATTTCAGCACTTATAAGCTGCCCCAAACGGGCCCTAAGACTTTGCTTAAAATGGCTTTAGATAATCTAATTAATAAAATGTGTATGATCAACTTGTACAACCCTACTTGAATTAACACTAAATCCATGACCAATTCTTTTCTATCTATATCAATATGGCAATCCATGAATAACAGGTTCATTTCTATTTTTGATTTTAAAATCAAATATTTGTTTAAAATTTGTTTCTTTTATTGATGGTTATTTCTCCTCTTATTTATGCAAAACTTTTTATCATTTTTATTACATTGAACAAGAGGATAAAATTCAGCTACAAATTTCTTATTTTTTCCCCCTTTCTCATTCTAATTTTAAAGAGTTATTGGTGATTTTACTATGCATCATTTACTTTAGCAGAACTAAGCCATTGCTATCACTTTTGTGAGTTTCTTTTGATGTATCAGTGTAGCCTTTCTTTAGTTTGACCTATGTTTCCATTTTATATCTAGTTTGTGAACTTGATACCCTCTCAAATATGTACGAGTCCGACTTAGAAATTTTTGCTTATTATAACTGCGGAAGTTGACACATTTTATACCAGTTGGTGTCTTAACACTTCAATTATCCGGTAGAGTTACTTTTTAAAATTTTTATTTAAGCTTTTTCTGATAATTGCCATGTTTTGTTCATATACTTTCAGGGATTCTTTTGTTGATTATTGGATGAAAAGGAACACTATTACTATGGATATTCCTACCCACATATTTAATATTCTGAAACGTCCAGATCGCAATTATCTTTCTCAGGTATCATTGCATTTCATGGATAATCTTTCTAACGTACCTTTATTTAGGGTTATTTCTGTTTTTATTACATAGTTATTCTAAGCAGGATCCATTTTTATTTTTACAGGAGGATTTTAAGCCTGTTTTACGAGAGCTGTTGGCAAGCCATCCAGGGTTGGAGTTTTTACAGAACACACCTGAGTTTCAAGATAGATATGGTGAGCTGCCATCTTATGTTGTAGTTTTATAGCGATCACTGACTCAGTTATTCTTTAATACGGTCTGCAAAAATCTTGTTTGTTTGGAGATGCAGTGGATATACTTTTTCTTCCTTCATGCTACTTAATAGTGTCTGATTGTTGAGGATTGGCATGATGTCTTGTGTTTCTATATACTGGGAGGCTAGGTTTTATTTGACTTTGAACACCGTATGTTTTTGTTATATTTTAGGAACATGCCAATGAAGCAAATCTTAGGGAAAAGAACATATTATTCATCTCTGATAATCATATTAGGCAAAAATTACCAACCATCAGAAACGGCCACTTCTTTTATAATGAAATTCTGAATGGAAAATTGAGTTATAATTACAAAATAGCATTTATGACTTTTAATTATTCTAGTTAACAACTTCTGGAAACCATTTAAATTGGTGTAACGTACTAGAAATAGTCTTTAGATAAGCAGTTTGTTTAGTTGCGTTGTTTTGTGATGCAGCTTTTGAATTCATCCCACAATTGTGGGCTTATTACTATTTTCATGTGTCATCTCCTTAGCGTTCATCTATTAGATTCACTCTTGAAAACAGTATATCATAGTCATCCATTTTTAAATCTACTATGAAAGTAATTTCCGAACTCTTTGAACAAAATTACAGAAAAATTTCTTGCGTATTGCACCTTGCCTTTGATCATCAACAGAGTTTTTTTCTTTTTGCGTTTTGAAATTACATAAATATCTTAATTGACTGGTTCTTGAGAAAGAGCATGCAAATAAAGCACATTCATGATGGACATCAATTTTAAGGATCATATATCAAGAATAAGGTAGTAGAAAATGGTTTTAGATGGTTTGGGCATGTATAACTTGTGAAAAGAATGGAAAATATGCTGGAAAGGCTACAAAGAAAATGGAGGTCCATGATCGTAGATACTGCCAAAAAATTGTTTTCTTCGCCTATATTGAAACTAATTGTTGCTATAAGCATGAATGAGGACTATAATGAATTCACAAATCTGCTGCTTTGCTGATGTCTTGTGATGCACCTTGAATCTGTTATGTGACAATTTAGAGCATTGAGGACTTTAATAATCAAAATTTCACAATTATCTTACTTGATTCTTCTTTTTGATTTCTGCAGCATAGCTATTGATATTGTGGGATCCTATTGTTTGGCTTTAGAAGATGCCTCATATCAATGTTTTTTAGTTGGGGCATTTAGATGCATGCCGCCCAATTCTTATGTATTTACATATCTAGCACCTAAACTTTACCTTTTACATTTATACCACCCAAATCTTTCATATCACATAAAAAAATACTGTTATTTTAATTTTAAAAAAGTGAAATAGAGCTTTTCATGCACGTATAAAGGTAGCATATATGTAAAAGTTTTAGGTGTTAGATATGTAAATACGGAAGAATTGAGTGCTATGTATGTAAATCTTCCTTTTTATTTTTATTTTAGTTTTTTTTAATATGTGCAAGGGTCTATGAATGCAAACTCTCTCTATTAGAAATTGTAACTTCCACTCTCGCATTTAGGGAGATGGTAGTTTACTGCACTTTTCGAATGCAATGAGAGCCATTGGCCTAGGCAAGGAGCCTCCCTGATCACCTTTAGTTATATTTAAGTTGATTATAATATTAAAAAAATTTATAGAAGTGTGACAAACTGACAATGAAGTGCAGAAAATGTAATCATTAAATGAGCTGAGAAAATTATTTGTCGTAGGACTAGAAAGGAAAGGGTAGACTCAGGCTATATGGATAGATGTTGTTCAAAATGATTTTTGAATAACAGGTTTAACTCGAACAAATCTTAGCAACAAGGAATGAAAAGTGAGGATTGATACTGCTGTCCCTAAATAGTAGGGACGGGTATGATGGTTTTAAGTTACATGGGACATATTTTCTTATTTTCTTCATTATCTTTTTCTGTTTTATAATATTCAATAAGATAGTGCTGCAACTCATTTCAAATTAACCTTGTAAATTGCTATTTCTGACTTGAGGTTACAAATACCTTTTGGCAGCCGAAACTGTCATATATCGAATATTTTACTATGTCAATAGATCTGGAAATGGCCATCTCACTCTTCGGGAGCTTAAGTGTGGAAATTTAATTTCTGCAATGCAGCATGCTGACGATGAGGAAGATATCAACAAAGTTTTAAGGTTCGTTTCCTGAAATGTGTTGGTATAACTATACATTATGTGAATATCTGTATACTATGTTTTCTTTAATTATTTCATGCTCCTTTTTAATTTTGCTGGCTACAGGTATTGTGACCTTGATTTATCTGTAGAAAATATAATATGATGTGCTCTGGGATTCTTATACTGTTTACTTTAGCATGGAATGTTCTTAGGATTCATGGCAAGCTGTCTTAATCTTTCACAGCTACAAAGTTTTGTTTCGTTTAAGCAGTCACTCTCCTCGAATTTTATATTTATTGTTTCCATCTTCCACGTGCCCTTTACTCAAGTTTGGCTTAGTCTCCGTTGGACCAACTAATTTTTTCTTAACTTACTATGTCTATGCCATCGCTAGAAAATAACAATAAGCCTTCAATAATCATCTCATGTGCATAAAAACCTTGTTAGCTTTTGGTGGGCTCTGAAAATTCGAAAAACACCCCAGACTCATGTCTAGTGCTCAACGTTTTGCTGAGAAGTTTCGGGTCCAATTTTCAGAAGACAGATGAGATTGTAGATGAGAAACTACCCACACCCTCATTTTGCAAGGACTTTAAGATCCAGGGTTTGAGTTTTGCTATAGGCACAACTGCTATGATTTATTACCCTTCCCGATAACGGGCGAACACTTTTGATTAAGGCTAGTCATCAGACGCCAAGTATTCAGACTTAGCATATAGTAGCAGTAGATTTGAGAATTAAAATTCTAAAAATTATCACTATGAGCCCAAAGCGGATGGTGGGGGAAATGATGACCAACACATTCAAGATCCCATGGTTCTATCATCTCTGGTTGTCATGGTCTCGGGTCTACTTAGTCAGCGGAGGTAGTCGACCAAACCTGATAAAAAGTTCCTTGTCAGCAGCCATGAGTTGCTTCATCCAAGGGGATCTTATTAAGTCGGGGTAAATGTTTGTCTAAGGAGATTAATTTAAGTCGACCTTTGCTTATAGAGGTCTTTCTGCCTTATCAAATATACCCTATGTATGATTCAATACTCAAAAAGACAGACTGTGAAAATACGGGCTACAACAGTGGTCGTAATATAATGGTGTCATTTGGCCGCAAACCACCTAGTGAGGGGACTCCGGTAGTAACCGCTTCTTTGTGGTGCCATTTGGAGGCAAAACTACGCGGACAGAGGACTCATGCCACATCCTTACAGCCATCAAATTCATTTTGAGCTTGAATTTAGTAGTATACTTGATATGATATTGATTCTTTGTGAGTTCAAGTCAATACTAGATTTGTCCGCCTTTACAAACTGTTGCGGAGGGCAGATAGATTTTTGCTTTAAGCATCAAGTGACATAATTTTTATTTGGATATTATTTTTATAATTTAAAATATTTAAATTTTATAGATGAAACCCGTCCGGTTGAAATTTACGATCAATACAACCATCACTGGGGTAGTGATTGGTTAAACATTGGTAAGAGCAATAGTCCTGTCAGCTCTAGTCCTTGTAAGGAGGAGGATTGGACTGGCTCAGTGGAGGCTCAATCCTATCGACTTTTTTCTACATAGGGAGGAGGAGCATATTGGTCCAACAGGGGCTCAATCTTGTCGACTTCGGTTCATGTAAGAAGGAGAACTAGGTTGGCCAAAATGTGGGATTTACAACCTTGTTCTAAAGGTGAGGCGACCCGCTGCCTTGCACAACGTTCTCTGACGTAGAATTTTAAAAACTTAGGATCATCGACGGAGCACATGCGTTTATTTTATTTTTTTGGGTTGAGATTTTTAAATAATTTTGCATGTATTTCAAGGTAGATTAGTTCTTAAGAGAACTTGTGTTTGAGATTTTAGCACATTGGTCGGAGTACATGCAAGAATTTCATATTTGTCAATTTTGACTGACTTTTAGGGGGGGTTATTGTTATTTGCACAAACGTGTTCTTATTAGAATTTGTGCAAATTTTTTCATTAAAGCTTTTAGTTTTGTCTTTTGTCCGCTTGTGTATTTGGGGTTGCAGATTCAGTTGCGAGTATGTGCAAAGCTTCACTTCGAGCCCCCTTAATATTGTCTTCTGTCTGCTTTTAGATGCTTGTTGCAGATCCGATGACGAAGAAAAATGTTTTAGAGTTTGATTGTATATTTGGAAATATGTATATCTCGCATACTTAGCTTGTATTTCAGTGTTCAGGTGGACTCTCCACATGTTTCATTTGATTTCGTTGACGAGTCGTTGAGTCCCTGTGAGTCCTGCATGTTCTATTTATATTTAATGCGTTGTTTAAAATGATTTATGTGATCATTTGTCTTTAGTATGTAGCTTTGGAGCTTTCGTTCATATTGCATTTTGATCCAAATGAATTTAATTTAGCTGCTCTCTTATGATTGACACAACAACAACAACAACAACAAAGCCTTAATCCCACTACGTGGGGTCGGCTACATGAATCCTTTTTCTCCATTGCGTCCTATTTAGTGTCATATTTTCATTTAGTTCTAGTAAATTAAGATCATTTTTAATACAATAAGCCCAAGTCTTCCTAGGTCTACCTCTGCCTTTCTTAACACAAGTCGAATTTAAAACATCTACTCTCCTAATCAGA